>NC_056739.1:799855731-800155731 GCF_019279795.1 Protopterus annectens | reverse complement strand
AGGCGTTTAAACTTAGAAATGGTAAACATATTATTGCATTGCTCTAGTATGTCATGGTGGACTAGAGGTTGATGAAAATAGGAGACAGACGTGTAGGCAGAAGGCAGGTGGCATACTAGTGTTCTGGCTGCTTTCAGATAGACTCACTATAGAGTGAAAATATCCAACTTCTGAAGTGTTGGATATGGAGACCATACCCCTCAACCTCTGAGCGCAAGAAATCTGGACAAAGCAAAATTCTGGACATTGTGAAAATCTGTATAGTTGAAAAGTATGATTGAGGCAGAATGTCATCTACTACAACTACTATTAATTTAGTGTTTGACTACTGCAATATTGGTGTTTACAGCCCATTTTGAAAGTTAGATAAGGGTTGCATCACTGGTGTACTGAACTAGCTTGGCATGTTTTGATATGCATATTCTGCAGATCATTGCTGGAGCCTTCTTTTGTCCTAACAGTGCTCTTCAAACTATCTGGAGATATACAGAGCCAATTATATTTTTCTGGCACTTGAATTGTGTACTGTTAATTGTTGCTTGACTAATTTTATATCATTGCTGGCTGACTTCAGAGTTGTGCACGGTTATTTTTGCTTCACTGTATAGTTTCAGATCTCTGCTAAAGGTGTCATTTTTTCCCTTACCCACCCTCCCTATTGAGGTTTTTGCAGTTGCCCACCCCCACTGTAGATTTGATCTGAGACACTCCTCCCAGTCCCATCTCTTCCTCATTCTACCCAATAGACTCCTACACTTGTTTTTAGTCATTTTTAATTTAATTGCATTTTTTAAAAATGGTTTAGTCTAGCATTGCTACATATTCATGTGTGCTAGCTTGCAGAAGTTGTAGTTATTGGCCATTTGGACAGTTCTTCCATCTCAAAACTTTGATTTAAAAGCCAGCATTGTTTCCCCCCTTTCCTGTAACTAGTTTAGTCCAGATACAGATGGAGTTTTAGCACTTGAATTTGCTCATTTGTGATCAGCTCTTGTTCAGAACTTGAAAGCACTAAACTACTAATTACTAAAGCACTCAACCTTCATTACCTAGTGGAAAACAGTTTTGGTACTTACTTTCCTCACTTGCTTAGAGAAAAACAGCTCTTGTACTCGCTTTCCTCACTTATCTAGAGGAAAATATGTTTTTATTCAGGCATGTCCAAGGGTCATCTCCCAGTGTTCTCTCCTATCTGCCGAATCTGGGCATAGAGGCAATGTAGAAATTGCCTCATGTACAGACAACCCTCTCCTACCACCCAACACTACAACCTGGGAGATGCACATATCTAGCCAAACTGGAGGTAAAGCTCTCTCCAACCAAGACTGGACTTGACTGTCAAGAGAAGGTAAAACACTTGCACCACACCACACTAGTCTCACTAAATTTACACCACCAAAATCCACACAAACATTCACAGAGGCTTTCAATAATCTGCTCAAGCAAGAGAGACCTCCAAAGCAGAAGTGCAAGCAACCTCCACCCCCCCCAACACACCCCAAATGACACAGCCCGCAGACTGTGTGCCACTCAACCACAGCCAATAAGACAAAACATACCCAACACACTAGTCATAGGGGACTATAGAGTCAGGCACACTGATGTCCCACTCACCAGGCTAAACAAGGTTACTGTCAGCTGCCTGTCAGGTGCCAGGATCCGCCAAATAACCCACACGTGTCACTCCACAAGTACAAATAGGACTGTCACTGTCCATATTGGTGCGAATGACCCGAGACATACCTCCCTGGACTACATGAAGACATGGAAGAGCATCTTTTAGCCCAGGCAGGTATGACCCTAGCCCCGAGTAGCATTCTGCCATCACCCAGAATTATACCGTACTACAAGGACAAAATGATTGACTTCAATTGGCTAAGCTTCTGGTGTCATTCTAAACGGATCCAGTATGTCTGCCTGGGATGACATGGCAGACCATGATGCTTTGCCAGAAATGGCCTGCACCTATCACCCCTGAGATTCCAGATACTGGCTAAGGTTCTTGCCACCCCTATAGTGCCTTTTTTAGGCAAGGTTCAAATGATAAATTCACCACCATAACAGGCAAGCAAAAGCTGAGGGTGATGCTACTCAATAGAAGTCTAAATCTCAAAATACACTCACTCGAGGCACTCCTTAAAATGGAGAGCATAGATATCTGTGCAGTGATGGAGACCTGGTTCAAGGCTCCAGAGAGCACCCCTGCAATACCAGGCTAACTCATACCACACTTTTCAGCCATGTAACCTGGACCAGAACACTAAAGGTGGAGGTGTGTCCATATTCATTAAGGATATCCACACCTCCAGGCTAGTTGCTCAGCATAGTGCATCCAAGGTTATCCAAGTGCAACTAACTCTGGGCAAAACTGCAATCCAAACTGTAGCTAGCTACAGATCCCCCACCATTCCCCAGGATTCCCACTCCTTGATGTACTGGAAAATATTAGGGTTCAACCAAACACCCTAATAATGGGTGATTTCAACTACCCCACCATTAACTGGGAAAACTACTCATGTACCAACTCCTTTGCTCAACGCTTTCTGGAATTAAACTCCAGTGCCCTAGATAAACATATCCACACCCCCTCCAGAGGCAACAATATCCTAGATCTAGTCATGACCAACAAGTGACCGGTGTTCCACACCTGAAGTCAAGGCTTCATTGGTCCGATCCGACCATAATAGATATCCACATCCTGCCCCCATTAAGGAAACCACAGTAAAAACTCTCCAAAGCCAACTTCATGCTTCTTAAGACAGAAGTGGTGAACTTCATGACACCCATGCAGATGGACAATACAGTTACAACTACTGAATGCTACACAATTGCAGTTTAAGCACTTAAGTGTATGGATCATACTATCCCAAACAGAACAAAGATGCCATCCTCCAAAAAAAAAAAAAGGAAGCCAATCGGTGGTCCCCTGCCATAAACCAACTGTACAGAAGAAAAACTGTTGCAAAAATAAAATCCCATGAGTGGAGGAGCTCCCTGGTCAGCCTCAGTAAGAAGCTACGATCCCTGATAAATACTCCAAAGCTAGTTACGAAAACAAATCGCCACGGATTCTAAAGACAACCACAAGGCATTATAGCTATGTCAAGAATCTCAATGGAAACACTCAGATTTGCTCAGAGTTACAGCACAATGGCACTAAATATACAGACCCATCTGATAATGCCAACATCCTGGCAGATGGGTTCAGTGCTAACTTTACCTCCACCCCCTACTTTACCCCCCCCACCCCCTAAAGGGCCCACCTCTATACTGGAAGAATGCAAAGTTCCGGTAATCACAGCTGCACAGGTAAAAACCACTCTCCAAAGCCAAGAACAGCATCCATGGGACCAGACAACATCCCAGGCTGTGTTCTACATGACAGAATGAACTGGTACCCCATCCCAAGTACCATGTTCAATCATATCCTCACCTCAGGCTTTGTGCCCACTGAATGGTGCACAGCTGATGGTCATCCCACTCCACAAGAGGGGAGCCACCACAGACCCCAGGAACTACTCCCCCCCCATTAGCCTGATCTGCAAGGCCATGGGACATATCATGGAACTATGGGACATATCATGGAACTATTGGTAATCTCCAAACTCTGGACCCCACCCAGTTTGGGTTTGTAAAAGGCAGATCATGTCTGATGGACTTCAGGTCACCAAAGCTGTAGACTAGGGTAAGGTGGTTCACACAGCCTATCTAGAGCTTGCTGAGACTTTCAACACCATCCCCCCACTCTGGAATTATAAACCCACTAAACTAGGTATAAATCCTTATGCAACAAGATAAGTTGCCAACTGGCTCACTGACCAAACCCACACTGTGAAAGTGGCAGACTCAAGTCAGACAGACCAGTAACAAGGAGTACCACACTGTTCAGTCCCGGGTCCTCTTGTTTGCCATCTACTTCTCTGAAGTACAGGCTAACACAGGAGGTCTTTGGCTAATGAAGTTCGCAGAAGACTGCAAACTAGGAGCCATAATTGAAACAATGTGGACATCCTACAAAAGGGCCTCAGAGATGTCTGGTATCAAAGCCATGGCCTCAAACCCAGTGCCAAAAAGTGCATGGTCATCCCCTTTGGTAAAAGCTCTGTACCCATGAACTACAACATAAGCGGTAGTATACTCAACACCAAAAGTGTTTGGAGAACTTGGGACACAGGTGGACAGTAGTCTGATAATCACCACAGTAGTCAAGAAATCCTACATGGCACACCATCACAAAAAGGTTTATCCAGAAAAAAAAAAAGCCATTGTTCCCCTCTGCTCACCACTCATTAGACCCATTATAGAGTACAATGCCCCTTTTGGTATGTACCTCACAAGACATCTGCAGCAGCTGGAAAGGCCATGGAAGTACCTCAACAAAGAGGATTACTGGCCTCACAGATCCCCTACACGGTCTCAAAAAAGCTTTACTCTCATATTGCCTACTCAGAGGTGATCTCTGCCAAAGCTGTGTCAAACCCAGAGCTGTTGAACATGCTACATCTAAAGAAATCCCAATCCCTCTGAGCTACTAGGGACCTAAACCTTGCCACCACAATAGAACATGCCAGAGGGATAGATTCCTGTCTGGAATAAACTACCCATCTATATCAAACAAAGCTCCTCATTAGCACGCAAGAAAAATCTTGATTGGATGGGAAATGGGAAATTCACCCCAGGGATCACTTCTATGGCTCTGCTAGACAATGGCACAAGGAAATTTTCTTGGGTGGCAAAACCAGGGTACCTTTTTGGCTGAGCTTGTATAGGCCCCTAGGGCAGATAGCCTAGTACCTACCCATGAGGCAGTGGGAAAATTAAACAGGAGTGGTACTAATATGGAGCCTTGGGAAACACCAACAAATACTGGTAAAAAGGTTGGGATGCTAGACTGCCATGCAACACATTGGGACCTGTAAGACAGGTAGCCAAGGAACCAAGAGACTGGACAGATCAAGGGAAGCAGTTTGGTGCGTGTCAAAGGCTTGAGAGGTCCAAGCAAAAGTGCACACAATATTATCTTGGTGTCCAATTACTGCTGTTAGAAGTCTATTTGTGCAGTAATGGTACTTGAGATTAGTCTTAAAGCCATGCTGAGTGGAGAAGAGGCAGTAAGCATTAGTAAAAATGTGGTTGAGTTGAGAATGGGTGCATTTTCCCCAATATTTCACAGTTTGGGAAAGTATAGGTATAGTTGGAAAGATCAGTTGTCTCCCTCCCTTGTGCAAGGGTAAGATGAACAATTCCCAACATTGGGAGGGGACATAACAGTTGGCAGGATCTGTTAAGGAAGATTTTGATGGGGTAGATAATGGCATCAGATGAGATTTTTCAGGCATTTAGTGAAAATGTTATCTGTAGCTAGGATAGTGGGTTTGAATTCTTTTGAGAGGTTCCTTAACGAGAGGTTAGATTGTCATTGTTCCCATTGAACTGGATGTTAACACTAACCATTCTCCCCAGATTAAGTAGTGATTTTATGTAGTCCAACATGGAGTTAAATGAAGGGATTGTCTGGGTGCATACATTCTCATTTCACCCTTAAGAGCCAAAACAAACAGGTCATCAAGGAAAACACAGGATATTCTGCCAGCAATGGAGAATTTCTAGTTTAATATCTGCAGATTTGTTCCCACACGTTCAGTGTTCATTTAAGGCTAGACACAGCTGAACAGCATTCCCATCAGTACATGGATGCACACCAAATGTACCCTGAACAGCCAAGAGCATTTAAACTCAAACTTCTATCCAGTCCCTTTAGACCCTTTTTATATTCTTGAAGTCTCCTACAGAATGATCCATGGGGCTGGTTAACTACTGCTAAAACACTATGTTTGTTAAACTTTAAGGTTTCTCTTAATCTCATCTACATGGCTCGTTTTAGTGGAGATAGATTTAGTTCAGTATAAATGCCACATTTGTACTTGTGCATAGTTCAGTATAAATGCCACATTTGTACTTGTGCATAAACACCTGCAGGTGTGAGCCATCTGTAGTGTGTATAACCAACAGGCATGCTCTGCATAAATGAGTACTCCTATTTTGGGAGCTGTAATATTTATCAAAACCAAAAATCAAGCATCTCCAAGATGGGGGTTGGCAAGTGTACCCCAACTGTTCATTAGCCTTATAATGGCAGCCATGTGTCACTGTCCCAGTCACACTACCAAGTACTTCATTTGATAGATGTAGGGTCCTTTGCATCACTGTCTTATATAGACAGGGTTTACAAAAAGACCATTTTAGAGCTGCATGTAATGCCCACTAGGCATCAGTCAGCAGCTGCTGAATGTGTGTGTGTGTGTGTGGGGTGGGGGGTTGTAAAGTCTGGACATTCTTCCAGTTAGATGCAACTCCCAGTACAGATAGTAAATTCCTAATCACTCAAATAGACACTTATGATCTGTACCCCTTGCATTGTACAAAGTCAACAAAAAAAAACTGGCCACCTGCCTAGAAACTGGTCCACTTTAGTGGACACAAGCAACCTCAAGCATTAACAAATACAAAAGAATTCAGACAGAAGCCCAAACACAGTTTGCTTATAGCAACTCTGAAATCAGAGCACAAAGGAAATGGCAACTATGTAAAGTGGGCTGCCCCCCCCCCTCCACCTTGCCCTACTTGCATGATCTCCAATAAACATAACAGATGGCAAGAATAGCAGTACGCTAAATAACAGAGCTCATGGATCGATCTAGGAAGGGTCCTGCTCCCAACAGCTTCTTTGTTATATCCCACAGGATAAATTCACTATTTAAAGTGTGAATTATTTGACTACTGTTTAATTCTTACACTTTACAGATCTGCTAGTAGTAAACAAATGGAATACATGTACATCCAAGTGCTACCTCCATCACATGCTTTAAAACATACTTTTCTACAAAGGATGAGCTGATGCTCTGTAAGGGTATATGCAGCACTGCCCATTTTGGAAAGCTAATGGCTCCTGCTATTTGTACCTGGGAAAGAAGGAACCATGCCTAACAGAAACTTATCTGTGTATTGCCAGAGTAGTAAGGGATGCTTCATTTGGATCAGGATACTCAAATTTCCATTTACTCCAGAAATGGAGCTAGGTGGCTAAGTGGTTAAGATTGCTGCATTATAGCTGTTTAATGCTGATCTCTAGCAAGTGCGGTATTTGCATATTCTGCTCACAAGTGCACATGTTAAACATAAGTTTCATGCCAACTAAAAGCATTCTGACCATGAAAAACTTCTCCAAAGCCAACTTTTGGCCAAGAACAGAGGTGGCTAACTTCACAGCACCCATGCAAATGGAGAATAGTTGCATGACCGCCAAATCATACATCAATACACTGTATGAACACGTACACAAATGCATGGATCTCAACAGAACCAAGACTCTCCATCAAAAAAAGAAATCCAATTTGGTGGTCCCCTGCCATAAACGAACTACAACAAAAGGAGGAAACTGATGTGGAATAAGGTGAAGTCCCAACACTAGCCTCAAAAATTTGAGATCCCACATCAAATCCTCTAAAGCTAGCTAGGAAAACAGAATTGCAGCAGGTAGTAAAGACAAGCACAAGGCCTTCTATAGTTATATATACAACCATAAGAAACTTGTTCCTCACAGCAACACAGTTCCACACCGACACCAACGAAAGTTTAAAACTTCTTTAATACAAACAAAAATTACTGTTGAGCACTTTCATCTAACTTATATAGACTTCCTCAGAACAATTCTGTTACTGTTGAACTCAGTTTAAATACTTTTTTCAAAAACAATCTAGTTGCTCATCAATTCATCAATTATGTATTTAAAGTGCCAGTGTGCAAATTCATATAAAACCATCCTTATAATACAAAAATCTAAGATATATTAAAACAAGATATATTTAAAACAATTAATATTATTAAGTTGGTTAAATAATAATGAGGATTCTATCTAGTATGCATTATGTATAAATAAAAATGAAAAAATATATATTCCATTAAGTACTGTTAAAATTCCACTTCATCAATTTGCTAAATTCTCTAATATAGGCTTAATAGATATGTGGTCATTGAGTCCAGGGTGGGTAGAGGCATTTAGTTTAATTTGCCACCTAGCTTCAAGTTCAGCTAGTTTCTTTTTAATACAACCACCTCGGGTTAGTTTTAGCTATTTCTAATATCCCAAAATGAAACTCATCACAACCATTACCTTGAGCAATATGCCTCCAAAGTGCATTCTTAGTGTCTTGTCTTTTAATATTATAATAATGGTCATAAATCCTCTGTCGAAGACACCTATCTGTCTTTCCTATATAATAACAGGAACACTTGGTGCAATGGGCCAGGTATACTATATGTTTTGTCCTACAGTTACCTTTTTTAAAAATAATTTTTGTGTGATTTAAATCTTCTAACATAATGCTGTGCTTCTTTGTGATGTATCTGCATTGGTTACAGGTACCACAACATGTTGTTCCCCCTGTGGTCCCTACTTCTCCTTCATTTCCTTTTTTCCTTTCTATCTCGTTCTTCATATTAGTCCCATTCCTTGCCACAAACATTGGTGCTTTGCCAACTATCTCAACTATTTTTCTATCAGTTTTAAATAAACTCCAATTGTTTGAGATAATATTCTTCACCTCCCTACTCCATGGGGTGTGTTGTACTATACAAGCTCTATTATATTCTATACTTTCATCCTCTTTAGCCTTTTTGTTTTTGTTTTTGTTCTGCTCACTAAGGGGTCCAGTACCTAAAAGGGGGGTATATTTTTTACCCCATTCTTTCCTTACATATTCAGTTACATCAAGTACTAACCACCTAGGGTACCCTCTTTGTAAAAACATGTCAGCTATATTACTCAATTCTACTAGGAAATCTGCATAGTCCGAGGTCATCCTAGCTGCTCTAATACATTGACCTCTGATTATGCTTCTTTTTTGACTAAGGGGGTGACAGCTAGAAAAATGTAAGTAACAGTTACTGAATGTTGCCTTTCTATGTATATTCGTTTTTATCCTATTGTTCTCTATTGCTATCTGGGTATCTAAATATGCTATTTTGTTTTATCTGCTTTGAAGGTGAATTTCAACCAACTACACCTTGTGTTTACATAATCTTTAAATTTTTCTAGTTCCTTTGAGGTACCCTTCCATATCAGAAACACATCATCCAAAAACCGATAGTAACATGCCATATATTTGTACCATTTTGTGTTTATTATAAATTCATTCTCCCAGTCATATAAATAAAGGTTTGCATAAATAGCAAGCACTCCCATTGCTGTGCCCCTACTTTGTATATAATACTCCCTTCAAAATATGAAATTGTATTTTAATACAATTTCCATGAATCAAAATTAATATTCTCTTGTCATTAGTTAAGTGGCTGGCTTTTTCTAACTGGGTTTCTAATCTAGATAGTCCGTCATCATGGGGAATGCTGGAGAATAAATCTACTACATCGATGGTAACCAGTATACATCCTGGTGAAATCATTTCTTTTCAGCCTACCTAAAATCCCATGAGTCTATAATAATGTGTTCTATAGACTTGTAGATGGGTTTCAACCAAACATCCACCACCTTTCCAAAATTAAAAGTTTTAGACATGCTGCCCGAAATTATGGGTCGAAACGGGGGGTCCAGCAAATTTTTATGGATCTTAGGTATACCTATTATGGTACTAATAGGTTTCTCAATCTTCAAATAGTTATATAGGTCAATACAGATCCTTTCATCAATTAATAAATCTTCAAGGTACAGGTTGATTTTATTATACCCTATATTAACCGTTTTAGATGATGTACGATAGTTGCCAGAATTAAATATAATATCATTGATCTTATTTACATAATCCTCTTGATGGTATAAGACTACCCCTCCCCCCTTATCGGGCTTCATGATTCTAATCATTTTGTTATTTTGCAATTCATTCAAAATGTCAACTTCCTTTTTATTAATATTAAAATGAATTTTATCTCTGTTCACTTTATTTTTAAGAGCATAGAGATCTTCCACAACAATCCTTTCAAACATGGCTAGTGTGCCGTTTAATAGGGGGGTGTATGCACTCTTTCTTAAATTCTCCCTGCATTCCATTATTATTTTTATTATTAGTATTGTTGTTATATAGGACTGCTAAATTTAGCTTTCGAACATATTTTTTCACATCTATTATTACATCCTCCACCTTAAAATTCCTTATGGGTACAAATTTCATCCCCCTGCTAAATAAGGTAAATAATAATAATAATAATAAAAGGGACAATAATGAGTCGCAAACTGTTAACAATACAAGTGAACAGAGATAAAATTCATTTTAATATTAATAAAAAGGAAGTTGACATTTTGAATGAATTGCAAAATAACAAAATGATTAGAATCATGAAGCCCGATAAGGGGGGAGGGGTAGTCTTATACCATCAAGAGGATTATGTAAATAAGATCAATGATATTATATTTAATTCTGGCAACTATCGTACATCATCTAAAAACGAAGTTAATATAGGGTATAATAAAATCAACCTGTACCTTGAAGATTTATTAATTGATGAAAGGATCTGTATTGACCTATATAACTATTTGAAGATTGAGAAACCTATTATTAGTACCATAATAGGTATACCTAAGATCCATAAAATTTGCTGGACCCCGTTCACCATAATTTCAGCATGTCTAAAACTTTAATTTTGTAAAGGTGGTGGATGTTTGGTTGAAACCCATCTACAAGTCTATAGAACACATTATTATAGACTCATGGGATTTTTTAGGTAGGCTGAAAAAAGAAATGATTTCACCAGGATGTATACTGGTTACCATCGATGTAGTAGATTTATTCTCCAGCATTCCCCATGATGACGGACTATCTAGACTAGAAACCCAGTTAGAAAAAGCCAGCCACCTAACTAATGACAAGAGAATATTAATTTTGGAATTCATGGAAATTGTATTAAAATACAATTTCATATTTTTTGAAGGGGAGTATTATATACAAAGTAGGGGCACAGCAATGGGAGCGGCTTGCGCCCCTATTTATGCAAACCTTTATTTATATGACTGGGAGAATGAATTTATAATAAACACAAAATGGTACAAATATATGGCATGTTACTATCGGTTTTTGGATGATGTGTTTCTGATATGGAAGGGTACCTCAAAGGAACTAGAAAAATTTAAAGATTATGTAAACACAAGGTGTAGTTGGTTGAAATTCACCTTCAAAGCTGATAAAAACAAAATAGCATATTTAGATACCCAGATAGCAATAGAGAATAGGATAAAAACGAATATACATAGAAAGGCAACATTCAGTAACTGTTACTTACATTTTTCTAGCTGTCACCCCCTTAGTCAAAAAAGAAGCATAATCAGAGGTCAATGTATTAGAGCAGCTAGGATGACCTCGGACTATGCAGATTTCCTAGTAGAATTGAGTAATATAGCTGAAATGTTTTTACAAAGAGGGTACCCTAGGTGGTTAGTACTTGATGTAACTGAATATGTAAGGAAAGAATGGGGTAAAAAATATACCCCCCTTTTAGGTACTGGACCCCTTAGTGAGCAGAACAAAAACAAAAACAAAAAGGCTAAAGAGGATGAAAGTATAGAATATAATAGAGCTTGTATAGTACAACACACCCCATGGAGTAGGGAGGTGAAGAATATTATCTCAAACAATTGGAGTTTATTTAAAACTGATAGAAAAATAGTTGAGATAGTTGGCAAAGCACCAATGTTTGTGGCAAGGAATGGGACTAATATGAAGAACGAGATAGAAAGGAAAAAAGGAAATGAAGGAGAAGTAGGGACCACAGGGGGAACAACATGTTGTGGTACCTGTAATCAATGCAGATACATCACAAAGAAGCACAGCATTATGTTAGAAGATTTAAATCACACAAAAATTATTTTTAAAAAAGGTAACTGTAGGACAAAACATAGTATACCTGGCTCATTGCACCAAGTGTTCCTGTTATTATATAGGAAAGACAGATAGGTGTCTTCGACAGAGGATTTATGACCATTATTATATTAAAAGACAAGACACTAAGAATGCACTTTGGAGGCATATTGCTCAAGGTAATGGTTGTGATGAGTTTCATTTTGGGATATTAGAAATAGCTAAAACTAACCCGAGGGGTGGTTGTATTAAAAAGAAACTAGCTGAACTTGAAGCTAGGTGGCAAATTAAACTAAATGCCTCTACCCACCCTGGACTCTATGACCACATATCTATTAAGCCTATATTAGAGAATTTAGCAAATTGATGAAGTGGAATTTTAACAGTATTTAATGGAATATATATTTTTTCATTTTTATTTATACATAATGCATACTAGATAGAATCCTCATTATTATTTAACCAACTTAATAATATTAATTGTTTTAAATATATCTTGTTTTAATATATCTTAGATTTTTGTATTATAAGGATGGTTTTATATGAATTTGCACACTGGCACTTTAAATACATAATTGATGAATTGATGAGCAATTAGATTGTTTTTGAAAAAAGTATTTAAACTGAGTTCAACGGTAACAGAATTGTTCTGAGGAAGTCTATACAAGTTAGATGAAAGCGCTCAACAGTAATTTTTGTTTGTATTAAAGAAGTTTTAAACTGTGTGGTGTGGAACTGTGCTGTGTGAACAAGTTTCTGTGGTTATGACTAGTTCCTTCTATAGTTATGTAAAGAACTTCCACGGCAATACCCAGATTTCCTCTGAGCTACTGCACAATGGTACCTCCTATACAGAGCCAACAGATATTGCCAATATACTGGCAGATTGTGCCAACTTTACCCCCCCCCCCCCAAGGACCAATCACAATACCAGTAGGTTGTGAGCCACCCAGTATTACTGCTGCACAGGTTAAAACAGCACTGTCCAAGGCCAAGAATACAGCTTCTATGGGACCTGACAATATTCCTGGCCGTGTTAGACATGAACTACAGTGAAATGGCACCTCACTTGTGTGCCCTGTTCACAGCCTCACCTCAGGCTTTGTCCCTACCAAATGGCACACTGCTATATTCCTCCCTCTCCACAAAGGAGGACCAACTACAGACCCTGGGAACTATTGCCCCATTGGCCTGATAAGTCTGATATGCAAAGCTATAGAACATATCATGGATGTAACAAACCAGGATGTAAGGAATCTCCAAACTCTGGATCCCACACACTTTGGTTTTGTGAAGGGTACATCATGTCTCCTCAACTTGGGTCGACAGTCAATCACCAGAGCTGTGATGAAAGCAAGGTGGTTCATACAGCCTACCTTGATCTGGCCAAGGCCTTTGATGCCATTCCTCACTTAGGAATCTTAGAAAAACTCACCAAGCTAGGCATCAGTCCCTATATCATTAGGTGGGTTGCAAACCGGCTTACAGATGGAACCCAGTGTGAAAGCAGCTGTCAGACTACCAGTCACAAGTGGAGTCCAAGGATCAGGGTCCTGGGTCCTCTCCTGCTTGGCATCTACTTCTCAGTACAGTAGAACACAAAGGGACTCTGGCTGACAAAGTTCACAGATTATTGCAAATTAGGAACCATTAAAGTGATGCAGACATCCTACAGAAAGGATGCACTGAGATAAACAACTGGTGTCAGAACTATAGCCTTAAGCTCAATGCCAAAAAATGTCATCCCCTTTGGGGAAAACCCCAATTCTCATGAACTACCACATCTATGATAGCCCACTGAACACCCACTGAACACCGGTGTTGAGATCTGGGAACTCAAGGTTGACTGCAACCTCGACCACCACACTATCACTGTGGTCAGAAAATTTGTGTGGCACATTACTAAGGGTTTTGCATCCAGGAAGAAAGAGGTCATTGTCTCCCTTCTACTCTTCCCTCATTAGGCCAGAGTACAATGCCCCATTTGCCATGTACCTCACTAAACACCTGCAACTGGAGAGGCCACAGAAGTACCTCAAAGAGGATCCTAGGCCTTAAACACTTGTCCGATATGGACAGAAACTCCAAGTCTCTCATATTGCCTACTTGGAGGCAATCGCCACTCGACTTACAAAGCCACATCTGACCCAGCTCTGTTAGAAATGCTACATCTAAAGAAATCCCAGTCCCTCCACACCACATGCTCCAGAGACCTCAACCTCATTACCACAAACAGAACATGTTGGAAGGACAGGTTCATAACCCAGAGACTGCCCATACATGTGCACCTTGCTGAAATCTTGGAGTGGGCGGGAAATAGAAAATTCACCCCAGGGATCATTCTAGTGGCTCTACGACAGAGGCACTGGCTAAGGTCAGGTGGCATGATTCCAAGGTAATCCTATGGGCTAGGCTTGTAAAGGCTTCAGAGCTATTAGCCTAGTGCACACCTATGAACCTATGACTGGCTACTCTAAAGTACATATTTATTGCATTCAATCTAGCTGCTATCTCCTAGGATGTCCAAGAAGGTGCATAATAGCCAGTTAATTTCCTGCGTCAGCAAATGACAATCCCATTTACACCCTTCTGCTCATTAAGATACAGATAACATAACGCGACTTGTCAGTTCATTAAAAAGGACTGATGGACTTTTAAACCAAAGTCTCAGGCTAAAGAATAACTGCTGCTTTTATACCCTTATCTCCTGACATGCAACATTCCAGAACATCAAAATCCAATTGTCTAGAACCAACTGCTGGCAGGGCTTCGTTAACTATGGTCTTCACCTCTGGAATCCATCCCCACCCCCCTTAAAGCACCAGTCCCTCCCAAACCTTTAAAGGGGATGCAATCACATTCACATGTATAATTACATGAGGAAATCTTGTCCGGCTCCAAAAGGCATCTAGGCCAAAGTTTGGTGCTAACCTTGGAATGTCAATTTACTGCAAACAGCAATCTTCATTTCCCTCCAACAGAGACTTGTTGCAAAAGACTGTAGGAACAGATTTGTCTCAAGCATTTAAGCCGAATCTTACCACTTAATCCTCAAAGCACAAAACAGTGGGTAAAGCAATTTCTTAAACTAGCATCTTGGCAGATTGTCAACTGTCCAGTTTTGCCTCATTTCTGGTATGCTCCCAATAAACATTTGCTGTTTTCTGCCAGATCACTAGATGATCTCAGGACTGAAGTCACTAATTTCATACATCAGAGTGACTTCAAATCCTTCAGAAAATTTGACTCACAAACCCCATTATTCTAGCACATTTATAAGTTTAAAAGACTCTGCCCTTATTTGGGGGCCTTGTTCAAGTTATGTTGGGCTTTGTCCAGATTTCTTGCACCAAGAGATTGAAAACTATGCTGCAATGGGTGACTGACTAGTTTTATCCATTTTGTGAAATACAAGTTTGAAACAAACTTAATGTTTGAAAATGCTGATTACATAACCCAATTGTAAAAATTGGACTGCATTCCAAGTGCAATTTGAGAAGGGGGATTTTACACACTTGCAGAGCACACTACAAATAATCCAAAGCGGGACAGGAATGCAGGTACAGATTAAAAAATGCTGCTTCCAAAAATACAGCTACAACTATAAATCACTTTTATTCCTACTTCTGGGGAAGGGCATGCAGGTCTTTGATTATCCTAGTGCAACAGTAGCATACTGGCAGTACAACAATGACTGGCGTCACACCTTCAGATAGGAGTAAAAGCTTCAGAGCCAGCCACAAGTTTCAAGAGACTGGCTTGCTGCGGGAAGGGGAAATGGTTTTCCTGCTCAAAGATAGCCCGAAACACTTTACACTTGTGTACACAATGCATATGAACTGTGGGTATGGCAATACCATCACCTTTTATAGTGCTGTATTGTACTATGCTGCACACCTTTGCTCTAAACATGCTATGGTAGTGAAGGTATCCCCATCATGCACCATTACTGCACATCTCCCATATTCCTCCATCTCAGCAAGATTTGCTTTTTTATCATCTGAGTATATGCATGTTACTCCCATGTACTGCATGAATTTTCAGATTGCATTTGTGTGTGATTTGATCTCTTCACAAAGTGAGACTAGTGGTTCGATGTTCATTGCGTTAAGCAATGGCTACCTTTGTAGGTTTTTGCGAGTCTTGACCAGTAACATCTCTATCTTCCAGCTTTAAAAAAATAGCTTTTTGCTTATGTGCCATAGAATACAAGCACAAGGTACACAAAAATGTCATTCCTGCACACTGGTGTACATACCCCAGTTTGCTGCTCATTTCAGCACCATTTTTGTTTCCTACATCTATAGAAGGATGGGTGCCAGTGCCCTTGTCAAGGACCTAGTTTCTCGCAGGTAGTTTGCACATATGCTAGATTGTGCTGCGTCACGTCGACAGCAAGGAAGGGGAGAAACATCTGCACCTGTGGCTGTATAATAGCATATTGCATCTGATAAATGAAATTAGCATTGAATTGAAGGGGTGGGAGGGTGGCCTAATGGTTAAGGTGTTTGCCTTACAACACAAGGTGCAGGGTACAACACAAGGTGCAGGGTTTGAGTCTCATGAGGGATAATTGGCTAGGCTTAAAATGGCTCACAAGGGCAGTTAGCTTAGTACCAATCTATGAACCTATGAACGCTGCCCTCAGCATGTTGCATGTAAATGAGTTTGTACACCACAGCTGCCACTCACCTGCTGACACCACAGCTGCCACTCACACCTGCTGCTATGGTTACACCTGCTGCTATGGTTACATTTCCCTAGTAAGAGCATTGCTGTATTAGAGGTGTGGTTAATGTCCTATGTTCAAACTGTTGTGCTCATGTAAGACTGACAAATGATTCCAACATACATTCTTGTTCTGGCCTTCAGTGGAACTCCTATCCTATTGGGACCCATCATGTTGTACAGCTGAACCCAAATCATATGCACCTTTAGGTGTCCTAGATACATGGACCAAGCTATTGAATTAAATGTTAATATGCAAACTGTCAGCAATACATAAAGTCCATTTACCACCAGCAGATGCATTTTGTTACAATTTTATTTTGTTTCATTCTAAATATGCAGAGTGCTGCAGATAGTTAAATTAACACACAAGTATTTGAAAGACAACCAGCAATCCTACTGGCAGAAACCAAACCAGTGTCGCATGGATTTCTTCACCTAAAAAGAAAAGGGAGATTGTCAGAACCAGAAACAGGAAATGTCAAAATGAAACCTAGCCCACCTCCCAAAATCAGTCTTGTCAATTTTGGACAAGGCCAGTGCAAGGTGACAGCCATAAACAGGTCAGTAACTTTTTTTATAATACAAGAACAGTATCAAAATATACATTAGTGAACTATGAACATGCAAGGAGCAGCCTTTGTTTAGGGAACAAACCAGTCTGCCCCTTTCATTTCACTGACTGCAAAACTTGCAGATATTCGCTCAACACATTTTCTCACATCTGTACAGTAGAGATGCTTCAAACTGCTATTGGGTTTAGACAGTAGATCACACATGAAATACAACATTATGCAACTGATGTACCAGAGAAACATTTTGATGCCACAAAAACCGCAACAGTCCTGCCTCCTGCCAAATTAAAGGCACACCTGGGGTGAAGAGGAACCCTGCTGCTCTTACTTTCAGTCCTATGGAAAACTTTGGCATACCACACTTACTCATTCCATTTCCACATCTAGTTTTGGTGCTACACAGTCTAGCACCTACAAGCAGCTCCATAATCTACAGGGGGGGGGGGATTGAGTGAATCTTAAAAATGCTCATTTCATATGTACCAGCCACCAGAGCACAGCACACTGACCTAGGGTTGTCTAAACTATTACCTAGCTCAGTCCTACGCAATCATGTGCATGGGCTTCTATGTTCTGCTGCTCAAGTGCCTTCAAAACTTAACCCATCAGTGCAGCACTATTCAAGATGGCAGTTAACCGGTTGTCAACTAGAAGCATCTCCTAGTTGGTCTACAGCTGTAACGTGGCCTGTTTTCATATGAACTCATTCTCTTCAACTATTGTGCCACATAACTGGCTGCTGCAAGTTGCAAGCTACTAAAACCTGGGAATGTTTGTGCCATTACTGCTCTGCCAGCAATTGCTTCACCACCAGGATTGCTGGGCAGCATTGGACATACGACAGTTTACAACATCTTATTGTACAAGGCCATTTACTGCCCTTCAGAAGGACCTTTAGTTTCAACAAAGGAGTCTTGATGTCTGAAGAGAAATATGAAGCGATTCCCCATCTTGGATATTAATCCAAGAGGGAGAATGTTATTGACTTTGTCACACTAGACTTTCATCTGATGAAGATACATTACGGCCTAGACTGTATTGCAGCTCACTGCAAGTTATCCTTAGCATTAGTAAACTGAAATGTTTATTTATACCCAGATGTAAATCTTTTCAAAAAATACACTAGCCTAGCAGGGCCATCTTGAATCAGATTAGCTTAAGACAGATGGGTTCAAATTGCAGAGAGGCACTTAGCTTTAGTGTGTTTGACCATTTGAGAGGTTAAAGAAATGTTTTACATTCATTCCCTTTATACAGGATGTGAACCCTTAGGATCAGATTTCACTTTCTTGATAAAATTAGGCTCCTTCAGTCATGAGTGTTCAGTTGGGCATAATTTTGCAAATAAATTGACCTTCAACTTGCACTGGATTACAACACAAGACATTTGATATGAAATACAACACAAGACATTTGATATGAAATAAAGACCACTTGGGGAAAAAAGCATTGTATATGCAAGTGTGACATGAAAGATGAGAAACCAGAGCTACATGGGGTGACATGCCACCCACATCCATTCCCCGATACAGGGGGCAAGTACTAGACTAGCTGCCCTTGTTGGCCATTTTAAGCCTAGAAACTTCCCTTTCAGGAGTGAGAATATCCATACTTTGTGAGAAACCTTTACCACCCCTGTAATCACTTGGGGTGTGGTCTTATGGCAGTCTGAATTCAGAGACTGAATCCATGTTCTAACCAGGGCCAATGTGGAACACTGACTCCTTGGGAAAACTATTCCCACTTGATTTCAGCCTACCTAACAAGACTAGGGAGTTTATTCCACACTACTGGGATAATCTGACAAATTTCATTCTTTTGAAGCTAAACAGGTACAAGACATTCAGTTTACCATATTTTGGCCAATTCAGACTCTTAATACTTGTAATGGTTCATTTGTTACATAATTTGTAATTAGATACAAGTCAAATTTGTAGCACAACCTTCTTTGAACTTGCTCTGGCACATTGATTTCAGTACCCACACAGGTAGGAAGTCTTCCAATTGAAATGAGACCAGCAAGCATCTTAAAGGTCTTGTGAATTCAGTATACTGTTGTGTTAATGCATATGCCCAAGTCTTTAAGATGAAGCTGTACATTTACCCAATCACAAATTAACTACTCATTTATGGGATCAAGGAGGACATTTAGTCACTGCTGCCCTATTCTTGCATTAGTATTCACACATTTGGGTCATTTGGAACAGTAGCACATTGGATCCTAAAATAAACCTCTGTGGGAGCCCAGATTTTAACATCTTTTCAGTTGCACTTTGAAACTCCTTTTACCCCATCGTATCATATAATCTTACAGCAGATGTAATCTTACAGCATGCTCTGCTTCATTACAGATCAATTCAGCAACAGGCATTTGAGTAAGCTACATCACTGCTTACCCATTTCACCAGCTCACTTGTTAGAAGAGCTCCAACGTAACTGGTGATTCAGCCATTTGTCAGCCAGGTAGACAATGGGGCTTTCAACCCATTATGCTTTCAAATATGGCCTCAGCGAATTCCATAAAAAAAATTCAGAACCTCAGCTGCGACAGCACATTCCTACTCTAAGCAAGAAAACACCAAAGCAAGAAAACACCAAAGCAAGAAAACCAAACTGGCAAACACCCAATAAGTCCAAGAATAAAAACCAAAAGGAACTATACTACGTCCACAAAAAAATACATTGAACATAACAGCGCTTTGTGCGTTATATTTAGAGTTAATAATCCCATTAAAATCACTGGTTAAATAACCTGAACTCAATGTAAAACAGCATTAAAGCAAAAGATAATTTAAGACAGGTTTCACAAAACATTAGCATTTGGCAGTAAAGTTCATGAAAAATGAAGATATACAATGATAAAATGTTGACATTAAAATTAATGGTTTTGAATGTGCATTCATGTTACAGTAACGAAAATACTTGTATGAATAAAGGTATATGCAAGCTATACACAAATTATGAAGACCATGCCAATTTCGAACTATAGAAACTATAAATCTTTGCTCATTCCATAAACTAGTCTATACTGACAAGTGTACTCTGCATGAGGAATGTACACAAAATGGTGCTTAAACAGGGTGCTGAAACTAAACCTAGATATTAATGTATGCAATATTGGTAGCATATTTAGTAGAATCATGTACAAAAAGTGTGCTCTTCAGACACGCTAAGGACAAAACCTCATTAATACCTGCTGGCACAGAGGCATTAAGCCTCGCCTCGTTAATTCCTTGAATTGAAGCAATTCAAAATCCCCCTTGTATGGCTCCACAATAACATGGTCAATAATGGAAAAAAGTTTGGACATTAATTACCAGTGCATCCAATGGTTCTGTTGACATGCCCCCTCATGTATAAGCCTACTAATTTTGTAGCTTCCACATTTACACAATACCTTTGGTGGTTTAACTGCCAGCATCCTTCTCCAATGAAGATGTTTCTGCCTTGTTTCTGCCTTTACTGTACACTATCACAAGGAGTTGACCCCAATAGTTCCTTCAAATCAGGCAGAAAAATAATTTCCCAGTTGAATTTTACTAAATATATTTGGATACAGCCATACTGAAAGGAATAGAAAAATAATGAGGAGCAAATAACCGTTTTGACCCTTCCATTTCTGGTACTGAATTAGGTTCAGCCAGTTGGGAAGATTTTCAGAATTGGCAAAAAACAATCCCAAAGTAAATATATTACTACTTTGGATAGTATTAAGTAACTCAGTAGGGTAGCTTCTAGCCACAAACATACAAATGAGCCGGTGAATCAAGTTTTGTATTCCATGTTAAGCCTGGACAGTCATCTGCTCAGTGAGATTTTTTTTGATGGGCTGGGTGACAAGTGCAAATAAGTCGTTTTCCAACACAAGATAAAACTGATCTACACTACGTAGAACTGGTGTAGAAAGAATTGTAGGTTCATCACCTAGCTTTGTATTTAGTAAATGATAGTATTAGAGGGGATATCATAGGGGATATCATGTTGATCACAAGAGAATGTTGAATATAGATGGATCAACTGTCAGATATGGCCCCTAGACTGAATGATACGTTTAGGCCTTTCTATGAAACAAGTACTCAATTGTTTAGTTTTATTGTTGCTGTACTTCTATTGGTTTGAAATTTGTTTGTGGTGTATAGAGTAAAATGCATTTTAGTGCAAACTAAGCACTGAAGAACACACATTTCAGCCAGGGATGAGGGCATAACACAGCAGCTAGTATTGCTAACTTAGTACTAGTTATCTTGGGTTCTGAGTTGGTGCATTTGTATGCAGATTCTACAGGTGTTTCAGAAGGGATCTGCTTCCTCCCATAGCCAAGAAATGTCAGTGAACTGGTAATCTTCCAAATTCCCCATAGGATGTGTCCACGTGTGGATTTCCTAGTGTAGTCTGGTATTTTAGCAACCTTCCACTTGTACCAGGATGGCTAGTTATACCTGGTCTGTGGGCAATTACAATGAATAATAAGCTAACCTGCCTTACTGGCAATTAGATATACTCAGTGGATTATTTTTGAGATATGGTTAACTGTCCACTCTTGTAGCAGCTCATAACAGGGAAGTAGAGGGAGCCACACAATCCCCCCAGTAGGCATGTGATCTCTATTGTGATCAAGAGTGAAGGTTTGATCACAAGTTGGGAGTTACCATCAGCTTGGAAAAGATTAAACACAAATGAAGGTGGTTACAGGCTTTATATCAGGGTATACATTTTGACAAGATCATCCCTCTAGAAAGGGTGGTGGGATAGCCATACTTTACAAATCTACCCTGCCACCAGACACTCAACCACCACCTCAGGTTAATAATGCTGAAATTCTTCACAGAACTACAAGTTAACAAAAAGTATAAACAGTCCGTCTACACACCCCTGGGGAGGAACAGATGCCCTAGAAGACTTGTATTGGTTATCCAAAAACTGCCTTCAAGAAGCCATTGTTCTCAGGGGATTTCAACAAACTGAACACCTGTTCCTTTGAAACCCCCACAACCCATGTAAACCTCTATGGGTTTACTCAGATCATAACCTCCCCCACTACGACAGGAAAACCCATAGACTGGATGCTCAATAACCATCTCCACAACCAGGCACTCTGCCCGATTACCACCTAAGTGACCACTGTCTCACCTATATAATAAAACTAAAGGTGAATAACTCCTACCACTCCACCTATAGAACTTTCTCACCAATTTTCAAAATTAACTTTAAGGTATGTAACTGGTCAGTCCTAAAAAGTCTCCCCCTATAACTGGTCAGTCCTAAAAAGTCTCCCCCTAGATGAATCAAACTTTAAATTCCTTGCTATTCTTGACTATGCTCCCACACTGCTATTCTTGACTATGCTCCCACACTGCTCTTAGAACCAAATTAAATACTGCACTGTGGCTTTCTAAAGATACCAAATCCAAATTACTTGGAAACATGGGCCACCTACCGAACTACAAAACCCCACTTGAAGATTTAGACAATTAAGGAATGCCAAAAAATCCACAACTTTAGATAACTACTGCCATCTAAAAAACCTCAAAAGGTCTAGGCAGGAATAAAACTGCTTCACCTAGGCCAAACCACCCCACTCCCCCTCTGCTTCCAAAAAAAAAAATCCCCAGAGGACATTGCCAACACCTTAAATAGCTTCTTCAGAGACTATCTAGTCTCTGGCCAGCCAACTCACTCCCAGTGGCTCCAATAAATGCAGCCACACCCAGTACCCCAGCATCCTTTAGCTTCAGGCCCCAACTTAAAGACCAACCACTCTGGCTGCAAACCTCCTCCCTGCAGACTATTTGGAAAAGGCTGCAGACACCATAGCATACCCAGGCTCAATCTTGATCAACCAAACTAAATCTGAAGCTACCATCCCCACTATGAAAAATCTCAGTCATACCTCTCAAAGGAGGCAGTTCCACTGAACTGTCAAACTTGCCCATAGCAATTGTTACTAGCTAAAATTATGGAGGTGTACACAGCTCATGCACTCCCACAGAACAAGCTGCTGTCCAACTCAGCATGGCTTCAGGCCACACCACAGTACCTCAGTAGTCCTCTCCGTTATAAACCACAACTGTAATAAAACTCAGCACTCTAAGGCCTTTGACATGGTTTACCACAACATGCTTATAAATACCTTGAAGGCCCTCTCCTTAAGCCATGCACTCCAGTGGTTTCAATCCTACCTGCAGGGCAGGCAACAGGCAGTCCTATGACAGGACAAGCTATCATCCCACCTACCCATCACACTAGAAGTCCCACAGGGCTCTATACTAGGACCCCTTTTCTCCATCTTCACCAACAACCTTCATACAGTAATCCCAGATGCTACCTGCATTGGATGACTCCACTTTGATTTGTTCTACCACCTCCCCAGCTAATCTACACATTAACCCAAAATTCCTTCAATACAGTGGAAAACTGGCATTCCAGTCAACCCCAACAAAACCAAGCTGCTTCTATTTTAGTCCACACGCAGGAACCCCCTCCATTCAACATAGTAGCCAACAATGGCACTATTATCTCCCCAGATGCCCAAACTATTGGGGGGTGTCAGTTGATAGTTTGATGAAACAATCAAAAAATTCAGCTTTTTACAGGATCAAATCTTTCCTTACACAACCTGCTATAACTGCAATTGCCCGATCCCAGCTACTATCAACTCTACTCTGCCTCACCTCTGTTCTCCAACTTAGACAAAACAGATCATCCTGCTATAACCACATTGCAAGATTTGCTACTGGCACAGCCTACTGGATGCAACACTGCCACAACCTAAATCTTCTAGGCTGACTTGAACTGCCTAACCTACAGTTCAACCAGTGCATAGTGTTGCATAAAGTCCTTTACCGACCAGAAAAATAAAACCTGCACTAAATATCAGCCCCTACAGTAACTGGCCACTCTGCTCATCCACTAGACTCCAGTTTCAAACTTTTCCAACTACTCAGCTGGGGACTCTGTTGGAAAGACATGGAACCTGCTCCCAGCTGACTTTACTCAAAACCCTCACTAACCCTATTCAAAAACAAAACTACAAAACACACTGGTTATGTCCTTGCACTAATCCACACTAGTGTCCATTACCTAGGTGCCGTACCTACAGCGGTTTTTACTTCTACCCACACCATTCCAGGAAGGGTCAATTGTATAAGCTACTGCTCAATGAGTCTTGAACCCAAATGTAAGAAGGCATTATGTATACAATAAGATTTGCTTGGGTCTGTAACCTTTATGAAACTTACCAATTGTTCTGTGTTATGATCCGAGCTTTTCTCCCTGGGCCTCCTTTGAAAATGGACATATATCCAGTCGAACTATCCCAGTCAACAAATGTAAAATAAAAATAAATTTGGAAATTCAAATTATACTATTCAGAAATTGGATCTCATTTAGGTGACTTTAGGATCTTTTGTATTAGATAATTTTGTAGATTTTTTTCTGGAAAAGTGGACCCTGTTCAGCTCAGCATAGTCTCACTATACAAACTACATTTTCATCCTCAAAGCACAAGCTGCAGAAAAATATTTCACAGTTAAGACTGTGTACATAGAATATCCATCCCACCCCCACCAAGCTGTGGCAAGGCAGCTGCACAGAAAAAGCAGGGAATGCTTTATACTGAAGCTGCTAAGCTGGCTGCATCTTGCTCAGTCTACCAGATGATTTTAGTTTGAGATTAGCATGAACTCTGACCTCAATGTCCTCTCATTCTGGTAAACGCTTGGTCTAATGTACCTAGTTATTGTACAGACATTCAGATCTTATAGCCTTGCCAGTCTGTTAGAATCACCACTGAGACTGGCAATTTACTGCAGGCTCAAGTAATCTCCTGAAGGGAGAAATCCAGATTTTGTCCTTGCTCTCTACCACTTAGGACAGAGGTTTGCCAATTCTGACTGAGCATCTACACAACCAGTGTGGCCTTTAGGTCTACTGCCTAAGAGGAATGCTACAGTAAAGGCATAGATGCAAGTCTGAGACCCTGATTGATTACAGATGTAGCTTAAGACTGCCACCCCCCCAGTCAGCTGCATGTATAAATTACAAAACAATTAACAGATCATGAAGCAAAACTCAGTGCCCCAACCTAATGCAGTCAATTGGTGTTGCATTTGTGCCTAGTAGGCAGCACAGTACCATGTGATGTGCCTCAAGTACATGTTGCCACCAAAGGGGTGCTCTTCATGCCATTACAACCAGCAGAGAAAGCAGTCATCCAGTCTTAATACAGGAGTACATGACCTCCCCCAACAAGTTCTGATTAAAGGTGCACCCCCCCCCACAGTACCATGATGTTCTGAGCAGTTTAAAATGGCAGTAGGAGGATCCCTGCCCAAGCCAATTACTGTCGGCTGCATGTCATTTCTCAGTGAGACCCAATGTTTGCCTAGCAGCTGAATATCCGAAGCATGACATTTTGGCTTGTATGAAAAGTTTATGTAAACAAAAAGCTTACGGATGGAATTTCCCTTGAACACAGGGAAACAGAAATGTGCCCAACCAGCATTTCTAGAGTGGGGGCATTAGTGATCGCACCCTCTTGTTTTAAAGGCAGCACATTGATACACAGGAATGCATTTTTCATGTACACAAGTCATTTTAGTGCCATAATGGTACCTACTAGAGTTTAGTTGCAGGGAAACATATGGTCAAAAAGGTGCAACACACATGACTCCGCTAGTGTTTCATCCATGTGTCACTTATGCTCAGCTGATGACTGATGCACAAGATGGAGGAATACAAAAGTCAAAACTTCAATTTTTTTGTACATCATTTACAGAAACTACTCAGATTGATCTGAATCATTCAAGGCACATGTTGACTAAAAAAGCATGAAGGAACAGTTTAAATAATGAAGAGCCAGACATGAAGTCAGCTGTTTGACATGCAGCCATTTTGATTTATGTTTATGCCTATATAAACCTGCATATTTTGTTGGCAATGGATTGAATACTTTTGGTGCTATTTATGGAGACAGCTGCAATTAAAAGACCTGCCTATAGCAGATCTTGCTGCAACTGGGAAAAAATCCTGGCCCAAAAGTTTACTGGTAGTAAAAGTGCTCTGTGGGACACTAGAACTAATACAGGTTGGAGACTGCTTCTACAGCATGTATTTTATTTTGCAATAGTTAATCCACTGTAGGATTACACAGTGGTCAGATTGTAGGTCCCATTGCAATAGACAGATTGATAATGAATCTGCACAGAAAGGAAAGTCACATCCAAGTTTCATAAAGAAAATAAAGGATTAGGATGGACCCGAAACTGAACTGAGTTGGAGCCCATAGTAGCAATTCATTAGTCTAACCAGGGGGTTGAGAGACAGGCTAGCTGTTTGTGTAACAACCTGACCAGAACTCTTGGGTAGATGTACTAGGAAAGTTGGATGGATATAGTTTATATTTTTCTGGAGGATAAGCAAGGTGCAAATCTAGGCAGTCATGTGACACATGAGGGTTTGGCTTGCTCAAGTCAAGATTGACAGGAATTTGAGCAAAGCAGAGTCAATATCATTGCCTCTAAAACACGTGAAGTAAAAGGGATGTAGTGTATGGTGGGGGGTGGTTAATGAGGAATGTAGTACATTTCAGTAATAGTCTGCAAAAAGCAGGTCAAAAGGGAGGGACTTGCCTAGTAGAGGTAGATGCAGATACTGTTCTTTGGAAAGTAACCCACCTAATGGGAGAGGGGATTAGGTCCATGCAAGACCTCCTTGGTTTGAAATGGTGTTAAATCTATGGAGACTGTCAACTCTGCAACCCTGCCAAGTAAAACAAGTACAATTGTTACATTTCCAATCATGCCAAGTGTTACAAGTTTCAGATGGGCTTTTAACTCTTATCTATCCAGAGTATGTTTGCATCAAGAGATTATGGAAAAATGAAATGTCACATCAGTAAAGGACTAGGGACTGGTGGAAATGGCACTTGTTGCTGATTTTGAAGGAAAGATTAGCCAAATTCCAGAAGTGGAATGTACACTGAACAAAGTCAACCCAGGGTACAGACCTCTGATATACCAGGCACCTTATTAGGCCTCTGGGGTCTACTTTTACGCAAAAGCTTAAAACCACAAATGCATATGCATCGAACAGAAAAAACAATAGAAATAATAACTGAACTGCACAATAACTCAACTACACAACGAACATGACATGCAACAGCTGTAAGCAGGGGGGCAAGTCCCCCTGCACCCCCACTACTTAATATACCAACTCCAAGATCGCACTACATTGAAGTAAATGGTAAATCTCCACCTACAGAGATTTGTTTACAATGACGATTCGCAGTCTCTATGCATATGCATTTGCTGTTTTAAGCTTTCAAAGTAGACCTGGCCTCTGTATGTTATAACAAGCCATGCTCCCCATTACATCTCAAACATCTTCACCAGCAAGGTTGCTAGTTTAGTCTTTAGTGTTTCTCCCCAGGCTTCCACTGAAAGTGGGCTCTCCCACCCAAACTTTCCCAGTAAAATGTTACTTGTGCAGAGGTCATGTACTACATAGGTTTGCCCATCAGTGAGCTGCAGGGTCCTCCCATGTGCTAGCTGCAGGATCACAAGCAATGTTAATAGCCTTCCAAACCCAGAACTCCATTCACCATACTGCAGAGAGTACCAGACTTAACATGAAAATGACTATTCTTGTTCATATTCATATAAAACCACAACAGCCAAAAGTGTAAACCACCACAGTTTTACTCTTGTCCACATTATGGATTAGTTGCCATTTTTGCTTAATTGCTCAGCTTTGTGCTTCGTTCTGGGACTTTGGAGAGGGAGCAGCACATTTATGCCTGGAAACTCTGCTACTTCTGTTGCCACACTTGCATCGTGTTCATGCATTAACTAGGGGGAGAATGCATTTCAAATCCCTTTACACACCAAGACTGTTCACATTTCCATGTAACCCATGTAACCCAATCAATAAGTATTCCTGATGGCATAAACACTAAAGACTAGGAGCCTTTATTCAACAAAAGGCTAAAGTCATTTATATCCAGCCCTACATGCATGCTTTTTTGGATTTAAATACTGGAAACTTTGAATCCTTTGAGGCTCAGTATTTTTGCAGTGTCCCATTTGGACCACTTATGCATGGGTACCCACCAATTGCACTTTTCCTCTCTATAAACTGCTTGCATGTCTAAAGCATGGACAGGCAGAGTGATACTAACCACCCCAATATGCAATTTGTAAAGCAGCACAGAACCACGAGGTACCAGTCTGATCTGGTTCCCTTGAAAAATATGGAAGTGATTTAGCATCCACAAAGGCATTCCTCTGGAACATTTGTGCTACTCTGGTCATGCATACAGGCAGAGATTTGGACTCCTGGGTGTACTTGTTGCAGACCCCCCCCCCCCAACCACTGCTGCTGTATCATTGTCAGTCTGATACCATTGGATGTACAGCAACGGTTACAAAGTTAATAAATACTCCACTTGCTGCAAAAGAAACTGGTCCATAGGGTAGATGTGCACCTGATACCTTTAAGGTGAAAAGGCTGCACACCAATGAGGAAGGGCACAAAATTGTTGCCCACCACTTTTCTAATGAGAAGCTACATATAGTCATCACATCCAGCCTGCATTAAAGCTACTGCATGCAGAGCAGCTCTGGAAAAGATGAAAGGCTGAGCATAGCCTTCTGTAAGGACTGCCTCCCTACCCTTCCTCAGCTCCCAACTCCTAATGGTGGGCGATCTTCAGACCCTGAAAAGTCAGCATTAGTCAGACAGATCAGTGCAGAAGCTTAGGCATATAAACTGCAGCAGCTGCAAGAGCTAGACTTAATGAGCCTTATTTAAATACTGCAACTTTCAGCAAGTCACTTAGACTGCTCCTGGGTCATCCCTAAAAAG
Organism: Protopterus annectens; assembly: GCF_019279795.1. NCBI lineage: Eukaryota > Metazoa > Chordata > Ceratodontiformes > Protopteridae > Protopterus > Protopterus annectens. Next base: position 800,126,702 of record NC_056739.1, on the reverse strand, counting down.
GAGGAGCTGTCCACTGGGCTTACTCAGATAAAAAGGGGAGATTCTTCCCAAGGAGACTGGTTAGCACCAGGGAAAACAATGACTTGGACCTGGTGCTTCTACTTTACTGCCTTGTCTTGCCAGGAAGGACAAGCCTGGACAATAATGTAGCGGCCTTTTCCGGTCTTCATTTATACCTTCAGACATGTGCTCAATCTGGCTTTTCTGGCCCTCTTGAGCCATAAGCATTTACACCATGTAAAATTATAGCTTCTTTATCATTAAAAAGGAAGCCTAGACTCCTGCAAGCTACAAGACCCAGACATGGCAGTGAGTTTACATATTGAACAGAACAGACCATAACATTATATGAGATTGTCGCTTAAAACTGCACTCCACATGCATAGCTGTCCTCCAAGCACATTTCCATACTAAAGTTTCCCTGCAGGTACTATTGTAGTTTTAAATCATGTTAGTGACTATAAAGATCACCTGGTCTCAACATCTATGATGCTAGTTTTAACACACTGCCTTACCTGGGGCTCATTTAAGGCTTAGTGTTTCACAGGGCTGGGGCTTCTAGATTAACATGTTAGATACATTGAGTGCAGAAATTAACAAAGGATCAATTATAGTGGGTCACTGAGGGAGAAAGCAACACTTACAGCAGGATGCATTTTCATTTTCATGAAAAAGCAGGGAGCGTTGCCTGCCTAGTTGCACAAAACTATTTTTTGCATACAAAAACCCAACAGACCAGAGGAGTACATAGTATAAAAGTATTCAGTTGCACTGAACAGAATTTATATACATGCAGTTTAAAGCAGCAACAAAGTGTGAGAGCAGTAGATGGTATGAGGGAATACCACATTTTAACAAAAAAATTCAGACTTGTATCCGATGAGAAATGCTGGTTTTTGTTTCAGAATATTCTGGCATTTGACAGATTATGAACTGCAAACTAACATTGTGGTTCTCAACTTATTTGCAAGCAAGTAAATGCCAACCTGGGAAGGCCTGAGTCTACCTAACAGCATAAAAATCCTAGCAAGCTCTGTACTACATGTGCTATTGGTCATGTAGACATTTACACAACCTACCACTTTCCAATGGGAGCCATTGCAGAGCTTGTAAAGCTGCTGTGGGGGTGAGAGATCAGGACACTCCTTGGCAGCATTATGGTGTTTCACCAGCATCTTCAATCTACTCACAGGCCCCAAACATAGGGTGGGTTGCACCCAGCAGTGACCAACGCAGGTCCTGTAGACCTGGTAAATGAGGGGAATAATGAATGAACAAGCCATCTATTTAAACTCGCCCATTTCAATGGAGTGTGCACTACACAGGAGGATCTCAATGAATTTTAAGATATTTTAGCTAGCAACTTTGACATTACCTTTGGGCTGTTACTACATTAAAGGAATGGAGAGTACTTTATAGAAAAATTATGTGCAGTTGTTAAAAATCAGAACATTTGAGCCAAGCTTATGCTGTAGTCACCATTTTCCTAAATATAATCTCAATTGCTGCAACTGCACAAAGTGCAAAAAGTGGACCTATCCTGGACAAAATGGAATTAAGGAAGAGGTTTCTGCTCCATTTCAGTAGAAGTGAAGTGACATGGTTGCAGACGACATTACAGGCCCTACTTTAGCATTAAAGGTCTTGTTGCATGCTGCTTAGTCTGTTACCTCTCAAGCAAACCGTACCCACCACCTAGAAGCATCAGTGCCCAATAGGATCAGACTATGCAATGCTACAAAGAGGTCATCTCCTGCTTTTGTGCATTCAGCTGGAGAAAAGCATCCATGTGGTAGGGGTTAAGCATGTACTATATTTTTTTGTTATTCTGATACCACTGTATCCATGTTATTTGCACTGCATTTCTCGAGATGGCATTTGAATTTAGGCTACACTTGTGGTCCTAAATGAGTTTCTTTGAATGTGAAATTTATGCAACAGAATGTATATAGGGTTGCAAATTTCTGATTTAGGGGGAGGGGAAGTTAGCACATTGTTTACATTGGGTTAACTTTACAGAATTGTGATCTTTGATGCAACAACCAAATGCCCCTGTATATAAAACAGGCAAAATAGTCAAGCTAACTTCCACTGAGCTTTGTGCAAGTCCTTAAAAGGCAAATTATTTTTATATCCAGTTTCCATCACTGGTTAAGTGGCAGAGTACAATATTGGTTCAGAAATAGAATCTAGTTAAGACCCTTCGTTACAGCTATAACCAGCCCCTTTCCAAAAGGGGGAAATCACACTGAAGACTATTCTACTCCTCTGTATCAAATGTAGTCCAGATATTTTGACAATTTAGTGAATTGTTGCATAACTACTGTATTAGAGTGCCACAGTAGGCCTACAAACTGATGCTCTGGTTTATTATATTCAGACAACTTGGATGGAACTCTACAGAAACATATTTTGGTACTTGCATAAATCACTATGCATTCTCATAGAATAAATAGAAGGTACCCATCTTGCCATCACAGATGGGTGTGCAGTTAGTATGCCAATTGCACATGCACCCTTCAATGTGTACCATTACCTTGCCGCTTCCACATTCATTCAGTTGTATGAGCAGATTTGCATCAAGTTACAGTTTGGTATACATCATGCACTGGAAAAGTTTAACAAATGGTACCAGAGCTGCATAGCCCCTCAACACTTACCAGGTCTCCTGTATCCAAGAAGATGCACTTACCAGAGGATTTCATGTAGTGAGGATTTACTGCATCCAAGAAAATGGTGTCAAGATTCCCATCTGTTTGGGGAGAAGAGTAACAGGAAATTACTGGGCTTTTAAATTAAATGTTTGAATCTTAAGTGGAAACAGATTAATACCTTCTGCTGAAGAATGAAGCCTCGACACCTGTCTGCGTAGCTTGCGACCAACTGAAACAGATAGTATGGATATGGTAAGAAGTTGGCAAGAATAAAACTGTTCTACCAAGAATGTGGTAAACACAGTATAAGCACTTATGTCACTCAGGTTCAGCATATTTTTAGTCCAAGATCTCCTTGAAGTTTCACAAATTTTTCCTGTTGCTAAAAATGACCTGCTGCCCACTTGTTAGTTTTAAATTCCCTTGTATTAACCAACAAGTACTCGCTGAACTTCTGCAAGTTCTGGCAGTAAATCTGAAGGTTAAAGCTATGGGCCAGTAGCCGCTTACTACATTCTAAGAGTCAGTTACTTGCATGCAAACTATACAAGCCACTAAGGGATAATTCTTGGGCATTTGTGGCTAGATGTTTACAAGGTCAAAATTCAAAGTTCAGAAGTTTATCATTTGCCAAGAGGAGAAAGTTTACAGCTGAACATGCTCCAAGTAGACAAGTAGTTTAAGCTCTCAAATGCTGCACAAGTGCAACACTCGGCAGGTACCCCTGCAGCCAAGTAACTGACCAACCAGAACCACTACAGAACTGAAAGAACTTGCCACCACCTCACATTACCATAGGACATCTAGAGATTTTCCTACAGCAACCACCATGCTGCCATGTCAAAAGCAGAAGCTTTAAAACCTTAGTGCTGTCCACTTCAACTTACCTTTAATCTGTCCAATAACAGAGTCCTTGGCATGTCTGGACACACTAAAGGAATTGCTGTGGAGGTCAGCATGTACAAATTTGGTGTCATTGACTGGGTATCTGCAAATGAGAGTTAAACTACAGGAAACAAATCTCATTAGTGCTTTATCACCATCAAGTTACCACAACTACCAATTCATACCACATTTTATGGGAGAAAATCTGTATTCTCACTCCATTAAGTGCAAACTTAATTTAGCCACTCACATGAAGTGCTTTGAAACCTACCTGTACTCAGTCTCTCTGGTAATCACAGGACTGGAGAGTGGAATCAGTTCTCTTTTCAAAGATATTTCGTTTTCATAGTTTATGTACCTAGAGTCGATCTGCAAGTGTAACCAGCCAGTTAGAAAACAGGGACAGCTATGGCTATTAAGCATAGAATAGCGAGAGGAATCACCTTCGCGGGCAGCTTACCTTTACAGTGGTCCCACATGATGTAACAGAGAAGTGAAACAGAGCCCTCTGACTGTCAGAGTGTGTTGGAGTGCAGGTGCCATCCCTCAGTCTAGTCTTCTGTGGATTTATAGGTGGTACAGTCACATTGCCCAACACTGTGGCCGTAATGGTTCCATTGGAAAAACATACTGAGGGGGAAAAAAAAATCCTTCAGCTGTACATTATAAACCTGCAAGTTCACATTTCAACCCATCCCAAAAACTGGCAGAATATTTCATATCCCTGACCCAGCACTGCAAGTGTACTAGGAAACCTAAAACCTTTAGGATCTCCAGGTCTGCCAATCCAAGGTGCATCCAGAACTTACACAGGGGTCCAAGAAAGCCAGGCCTGCTACAGCCTATCAAATTGCATTACTATAATGGTTAAAATTAAAGTTTAGTCCTGCATATTATAGGGTACACAAGATACAACTCCCATTAATGGTAGAAATGGTTTTGAAGTCATTTCAGGGCATTCAAGGGTATGAAAACTACTGCCATAGCATGTCAGATGCTTTCTACAGAGCTGGTCAGTTTAATGGTGGCTAAGAGGATTCATCCAAGGGGTCAGATTTCTAAAATTCTTGGGTCATTACACTTCCAACTAGAAGCTTTTAGTTCAGCCACCTAGTTGTAGCCAAGTTGGTAGCATTACTCAGTACATGCATCCAATGCCCCATATCTGCTCAAAATTCTAGCTGGCAGACCTACTGGCATTTACTAACATACCACAATGCAAACCCACACAGATTGAGAGAGCCCAGTTCTGCACTTCTGCTTCTCTCCTTAGTGGGAGCAAGTTAGGAGGATCACCAGAAGGTGATCAGGTCATCACACTGAAGTAGAAGCTATAGCCTTCCCCAGGCTAGAAAAGATGAATTAAAAGCAGGTTTCTTCCATTACTCTTTACTGCCAGGACTAATGAACCATCTAGCACAGAACTTATGGAAAATTATACCACCATCTGACATGTTTTACAACACTTTCCTACATCTCTCAAATTCTCCGAGATCCAAGCGGGATGTTAGGGGGGGGCACAAGTCTTTTCCTTTGCAAGTGCCTTCTGTGCGGAGTCTACGTCCTCCCTGTGGTCATGTGAGTTTCCACCAGGTGCTCCAGTTTCTTCCCACATCCCCAAAGATATGCTGTAGGTGGATTGGACACCAAATTGGCCCTAGTTGCAAGTATGTGCAAGCCTTCTGTGGAAGATTGGGCACCAGGCTGGCAACTCTACACCATAAAACTCCACTGCCAATCATGAGCAGACAGGTGATCTGCTGTGGCGACCCCTAACCAGGAAAAACTGAAGACATAAGATTAAAGTACAGTCATTAAGTTTTGTATTTTTTTGTTATGTGCATTAAAAATGATTATGCTGTTAAAGAACTTGTCCCCCACTTTTGTACTTTGTCCAAAACTCTTGGGTAAAATGGAGTGTAATCCTCATATTAAAACTAACCATGCAAATTTGTTCCAAATATATATATTTACACTGCAGAAAAGATGCAATATTGCAGTGAATGCAGTCTACAGAGTCAATCTTGTACAAGAATCTCAAAACACATGTGGTTGGTTACTTATTCAGCAGCAAGTGCACATTAACAGGCCAAGACATTAAAACCATATCGGATCCAACCAGAAAGCCCTAAAAAACAGGTGGGTCCAAAGGATAGATTACACAGCCATGTTAGAGTTAAAGGTCATCAGGAAAGTTGCATCTACAGAGCTGCAAAGCCTTTTCCACTTGACATGTCACCCACACCAGAGGACTTGTGAAAGCATGCAGTAATTAAAAGGTTTGAACCAAACTTGCTTAGGTTCAACACTTCACTGCTCCAAGAATGCTACTTAATAGTGCAGCTAGTCTATCATGTGCAGTGTTCCAGGATTTTTAACTCTGGACAAAATAACTTTGTGCACCATGTTAGCATTATTTGCAGAAAGTTTTGCAACAAGCTCAATTACATCTTTACTCCAGTAAGACAAATTGATAACATCTTCAGACCACTTCTGATCCTAACCGTTAAGAGTTCAGGGTCTTAAAGAAAAAGGGTATAAGGGAGGGACAAAATCTTCTTTACATGGATATGTATTGGATATGAACTAGCTTTTGGAAAGTTACAGAAAAGGCTTGTACAAATATATTTTCAGTATTACATCAAATTTCATGGTCAAATATTTAAAAGTTTGCTCACCCAAAACCTGGTTAGCCAGAAATGTACAGGTCACAGAGAATGTAATCCTCTCCTCCAGGCTAGCAATGTCCCGTAGTGTCAAATCAAGTCTTGCAGTCACATTGTACAAAGTAATGTCCTATGAAAGTGAATAGAAATTTACATAATACATCCATGGGTACATTAGTATCCCCCCCAAACTAGAATTCCATGAAATAGTCATCACTGTAGAAGAAACTCAATGGAGGGGGAAGTGGCACCAAGATATTGTAAAATGTAGAGGCAAAAGGAAAAGCTGCAACCTACAGAAGCCCCTCTGCACAGCTTAAGGCAGTACAAAACCAAATTAATGCACACTGCAAGTAAAGCAAGACTAAAGGAAGCTACCTCTGGGACAAGTTAGTGATTTCCATACTGTTCATGTGAAAACTAGTGAAAGCCATCTACCCGCCTTTAGGGCATGGCATGCATTCCACTAATAATCTGTTGGGCATGCGGCCTAAACTTCATGTAGCTGCTCCATTCATTGAAGGGAACCAAAAGCCCCAGGAGTGTACTGGGGACCCAACACCAGATAAGAGTTAAAGGACAAGGCAGATTACCCAAGAGACAAGCTTCCATCCTACCCAAATCAGCATGAGGTAAGCCAAAACTCTGGCTTTGTACACACCCCAACACTAGCAGTATCCCAAATTCCCATGTCCCTTCTGGCCTAGACCAAAAAAATTGAAACGCAATAAGTGCTTCTCCTAAAAATACCACTGGTGTAAGCCTTGCACTCCCTGTACCTACCTCCCACCGAGGCAACTCCAAGCTCCTGGCAGCCAGGTTCACAGCAACTGGTGCAGCTTACCAGGCAGGAGGGATTCTGACCAATCAGGGGCATGCGAGACAAGCAGCCAGGCTTTGTAAACACCCATTCCAGTATTCTGCATTGTCATACATTTTAACATGGAGAATGTATGAATGTGAACAAGGGGAGAGGAATTCTAGGTCTTTGCAAGTATAACCATGAAGTGTCACTTCGTGGCATTATGTGCTCATGCAGCCTAAATGAAGGAAACTTGTACAAATAAATTGCAAATGCCCACAATGGCTCTACATCATATGACCATACATATGCATAGCTGTGCAGGTATATGGAGTCACTGAAGAATTTCTACGCTGCATGCATATGGGCTAGGTAAATCTACTGTTCTTGCATTCCATTTGTTGCCTCATTTATATTCAGGAAGGCAGCTTAACAGTTATCAGAACCATCATTTCATAGAAGCTTCAAGTCCATCTCAGTACTTACAGCTGCATTGACAGTAGGATGAAAATGTGCTGATCAGAAAGAGTACAACCCTGCACCTCTGCCTTACTGTACAGTTGTCCCCTCACCTAGTTAGCATGGGGACAGGTTACCTGCTCAACTAGGCATAAGTGGCCTACAGGAACAGAATTCTATTAAATACATTTTCTATTAAAATTAAAATTTAAATAATTCTTCTATTCTCACCTGGTAGGTCACACCTGGTGAAAATAGTGGTAATTCCAACAAGAAGTGGGTGCCATTTTCATAGGTCATGTAGTTTCTTTGAGTAGCTAGCCATGGTGTTAGCTCTTGGTCTTCAATGTAAGGGGCCCAAAAACTGTCCATGTTTCCATGAGTAACAGCCAAGATCAGCTTCTCATTGCTGCAGTATCCTTTGGCAACAGGCAACACTGTAGGAGAGAAAAAAAACTTTGAATTCCTAGCTTACACTCTGAATTATGCAAACTACAATGCAAAGATGCAAAGACCACCGACTAGCATTAGAGCCTAGCCATGTGCTAATGCAATAGCTGCACATTCCTCAAAAGGAATAGGGCTTTGCCTTCAAGGCTTCAGTCAAGTATTTCCAGCAGCCTTTAAGCAGGTCAGTGGCACTATTTCACTCATGTGGCACTTAAGCTTGAACACATTTTGTAATACCCAAATTCACTGAACAGTCTTCACACAACTTGTGTAGGGTTATATAATACGAGGCATTGTGGACCAGCTACCACCATTTTTAAAATGCAAGTGTCCAAAAGGATTAAAGTCATAGCCTTTGACAAACTTTGTATGAGACAGGGAAGAAATTCCCACACAAAGCTGCTTTTGAGGAGACCAAGGTCTCACATTAGTGAAGAATCCTACTGAATCTAGTAAAGGAATAGTTTTCCCCGACAAAAATTGCAGCTATTCAGGTATTGTTAATGAGTTGCCCCACAATACCCTATTGGGAAGTCAGTACTACAAAACAGAATGGGTGCTTAAAATTGGTGTACATTTTCCCCCATCTTCTCCTTTTTGGCTTTCCACATTAGGGGGTCACCACAGAGGAACTGTCCACAGAACAATTGGCAGTGAAATTTTATGGTGTCAAGTTGCCAGCCTAGCCCCCAATTTTCCACAGAGGGCACACACTCATTTAGGGCCAATTTATAATATTCAATCCACCTGCAGCATATCTTTGGGATGTGGGAGGAAACCTGAGCACCCAAAGGAAACCAGACTACACAAAAGGCACCAAAGCTGAGAATGTGGATATTTTCAATGAACAAAGAATTGGGAGTATGGCTGTAGAACTGATCAAAGGTTTGGAGTAGTAAGTGGAGAAGACTTAGACAAGTTCTATGCAAGAGACAGGCTCCAGTTAAACCCAGAGGACAGCAGTCAGTTCCAGTTGGGAAAGGTATTCCTTCAGTCATACATGGAACCTGGAAGGGGAAGGAATAGATGCAAAAAAAATTAAGGTGACTCAGAATAACAATATTAGTATGCAGTGCAAGGGAGCCTGGGTAGGAAGACTGAGCAGCTGTTTTAATACATGAGGGGTGGGATGATTAGTAGCCCAGGTTGATTCCAATAAATGGAAAGGCTGGGTGTGGTGTTTGGGTACATATTTAGGAATGGCACAGGAGAGAAAAACAGCAATATACTTACAGGAAGGCAGATGTGATGTCAGACAGGGACACCAAGGAAAAAGGCAAAGGCAAAGGTGGTTCAACCTTGACTAAATTTAGGAATGGCACAGGAGAGAAAAGCAGCAATATACTTACAGGAAGGCAGATGTGATGTCAGACAGGGACACCAAGGAAAAAGGCAAAGGCACAGGTGGTTCAACCTTCTAAATGCCCTAGCATGGAGACTGACCGAATTCTAGAGGATGAGAAACTGGAGGGGAGAAAAACTGGAGGGGAGAAATTCTAGGTAATAGAAAGTAAAGCAATGCTCATGGGGAGGGGTTCTGAATTTGCCAGGAACAAAATGGGAGATTCCATTTTTTAAGATGGAAGAACCAAAGTTGAGGGGGCTTGGACCATGAGAGAATCCAATTCCTGCAAGACTAACAGGATATGGTAAGGACAGCATGTCATGGATGGTGAAGGCACCATTAGCCAGCTGTACCACTGTGATGCTTACAGTGGAGGGGGGGGGTACAAGTTCCAAGCCAAAGCTGGTGTGGAATTTTTAAGACTGAATAATGCCAATCCAAGACAGGTCAAAAATTAGTTAGTAGATGGGAAATAAACTGAGGGAATTAAGCCTATGGAAAGTTAAAGAAAAGCAGTGTAGCTATACAGAATGTCAGACTAGCATTTAAAACAAAATATGGTGCCTGTAACACATGGAAAGGAGACAAGGATTAATGGATTCCAATGGAAGGGCTAGAAAGACAGCAAAGGTGCCGAATAAAGGAGTTGTCAGGTTATCAATGAAGTTTTGCTTCAGTCTTCACACAGGAAAGCAAAGCGTCACAGTTGTAGGATAGGGGCAGGGAGAGTAAACAGCAGTGGAGATCAGTAGTCCGAGATTAAGTAAAAGGACCAGATGGATGACATTTTGCAAGCTTTTTGAATCTTGACAGTATGCTGGAAGATTCTCTGCTGTAAAGTCAGACTGCTGGCTAATGGAGTGTTTTAGGACTACAAAACATAGAAGTGGGAAACAGTGGGAAACGGGAAAACATCCCTAAAACTGCAAGCCTACTTCTCCATTATTGCTGTTAAAACACCTGTGGAGAAAACAGTTTTCCCCAGATACCAGTCTCCTTGATGGTGTACACTTTCATAGCCAAGTGACCAGTCTGTAAAACTGGAGGGGGGGGGGGATTCCAGCAGTATAAAAAGTGCCATGCCACAGAATCTTAGCCAGATCCTAGCTTCAATATGTAGTTCCAAATGACAAGACATTAGAGCAGTGTTCCAGAAAGCCACCAGTAAATGTCTGTGGGCTTGGAGAATAACCAAAGACTAGGGCAAATTACAGCTCTGTACAGCTTATGTCACTAGCTAAATTCACACTCAAGTTTGTACTCACTTTCAACTGAAGCAATTTCTAATATTGTAAAATCTCGAGCTAGCTTTGGAACAATTCATTTTTAGAGCTTAAATATCTCACTCCACTACATTTGGCATTTATGTGGCAACATAGAATGCATACAAGTTTGGACATATTTTAGCATACCCAACTGTCTTGCCTCATTTTTCCCTGTTCCTCAATCTGGTAAATCAGAATTTCCTTCAGTGCCAGAGTTTATCGGTCAGAAAATGCAATTGGATTGAACATGGTCCCAGATTTTAGGTCTTTGAAGCTCATCTGACTTTGTCCAGGGTTCTTGGGCAAAGCTGAATTAGAACATTATTCATAATGCAAAAAAAGCATTTAAATTGTATATCCAAAATACAGGTATATGCCAGATTAAATTACATGGTTCAAGTAAAAATTGCCTGTATTTTCTTTTATTACAGAATTTAATGGCATTTTAAACCTGAATGTTTCCATACTTTGTACTGAAATACAAATCTGACCAGATTTGAAGCTTCATGCGTTATTTGTACTCTGCATCTTAGATGCTCGCCCAATTGACTGCACAAAGGCATTTCAATTTTCCCAACATAACTTGTACCCATGTTACACAAATCATGGATTTATTCCTGGGCGAATCAACTTCCTTTCAGTATGAAGATATGTTGCATTTTCTGCAAGAAAACATGTCTGAAACATTTCACTTCCATTATTTGTATGGCAAAATGAGCTCTCCACAAAGTTTGCAAATTACTTGCTCTGCTGTGCACTGTAAAGATGCCAGGAGTGGCTGCCTATGGATGAAATGTTAGATGTATTTTTAGCTCTGACATGCTGTAGTTTGTTACATTCTGCCACATTGTGGCATTTTTTGCTATATTTCAGTACTGATGGGACCTAGAGGAGTTGCAGTCTACTGGAATTTCCTGGCATGTTCAAGTAGATGGAAGTCATCTTTGTTTTCTTTTGGCCACTTTGAAATCATGCTTACTTGCAGGCAGCAGTTCTACATTTTGATATTTGTACACCAAGATAGTTGGACTTTTGGATTAATCCTGGAAAGTCAGCTTTTTAGACCTGGGACACTGCTTGCCCAGGACAAAATTCAGTTACTGCCATTCTTTTACAAACTGAATTAGGGCCATAATAAAGTGAGACACCTCATCTCATTTCAGTAGGTAGTGCTGGCAAGTTTGCATAGATGTAAAATTTATGTAACAAATGAAAACTCACAAAGCACAAGGCAATTATTGTGCTTTCTTCTGAAGTATTCTGTTGACTACACTTTACTACCTATTTTAGAGCAACTGAGATCTCTGGTTCGTGGACAGATTTGGAGGTACTGTATATTGCTGCACATTTAGAAATTAAAAAATTAATGGCCCATCTCCATTATTAATGTGGACTTAGATTTTAGCTCAAATTTTTGCCAACACTCAAATTAGTGTTACCTAGCATAGTCTCCAAAGAGCAATCGGGCTTCATTAGAAAACATCAGATCACACTCTAGTTCTAGAAGCCATGATAACCTTCTCATCCCTTTCTAATTATCCTCTCTATACCTTAGCGATAGATGCCTCCAAAGCTTTAGACAGGATGAGTATGAATTTCTTACTACCCTTCTTTAATATACCTGCCTCGTTTGTGAAGTTTGAGACTATATATTATAAGGCATATACAATGCTTCAAGTCAATAACGCTTTATCTGACTAACAAACTCACCATTCCATCCCCAAGCTTTATAGAACTAGTATTCCCTTCTCGGCATTTGCAGACGATCTAAATATTTACCTCTCTTTACCAAATTCAGATCTGGGTAAGATTATGAGCTCCATTGACATCTTTTCTAAATTTGCCAACTATAAGGTTAACAAGGTGAATTTTTCCAGTAAATATTAAGTCACCTTACCCCTCTTACCACTCCATTGGAGATATTCCTATTACATTATCTGGGGGGTCTCCTTCTCAATTGACCGAACCGCAGCCTACCGGGAGAACCTCTCATTTGTGGGTAGAGGTACAAGCGGACTTGGAGATTTAACTTAAGCTGCCCAACTTAAGCTACCCTTTTTGGCGAGAACTATAATTAAAATGAATATTCTTCCCAGGTTCCTATATGTTTAACGCTACCAACTCCATTATTCCCTTAAAATTTTTCAATAAATTACTCAACATTCTCTAAATTTATTTGGTTGCCAAAAATCTGTGAGAATAGCATACACTAAACTCGTATTCCCGAAGGACTTGGGAGGTGTCTCCTTGCCGGACTTCAAATTATACTATGACATTATACAGAGCAGTAGAATTCTTTATAGCAAACTACAAGAATAATCCAGACACATGGTCCCCCAACTGGGTTTTATTACACTTCAGTTATATCAGATCTCTTAGGTTTGACCCACCTGCCCTTCCTTTTCTGAATAAGGACAGTCTGGATAAGTTAAAAATCTATGTCTCAAGTATAATGTTATGAGATTTCATAAGCTATTATCGTCTCTAAAGCTTTTTCATGCCTTTAGCTCCCTTCAACCCATACATCTAAACCCCAATTTAACAGAGTGGTAACATGATAAATCTGGGCAATTTTCCCCTCATTAAGGATAAGTGCATTGCCGACTTTTACATAGTTAAGCACCTGACGAGCTCTGAAATTATGCAAACCTTTAAATTAACTAAGAAATATACCGTAATCAGACAGATTCAGGATTTAATAAAGCCATACCTTGACCATCCAGAGCTAACCTGGGATGATATAGAGACCTCCAAAGTTATTTGGAAACTACTTCTACTAAAGAAGTAGATCTCCAAAGTATACAAACTCCTGATTTCTATTAGAACTAACAATACACCAATATTTTCCAAATTCTGGGTGGACAAGGACCCGAATCTCTCTCCTTCAGTGATTAAAGAAGCATTTAAAATTAGCACTAATTTTATCCCTTTCAGGAAACTGTTCTATATGCAACATGATCATAAATAATGCGTATTTAACTCCGGCAATCATTAGTAATTTCCATCCTAATTCATCATCCGCATGTTCTTTCTGTAAGGAACAGGTAGCCGACATATCATTTATTCTGGAGTTGCAAATGTGTGTACAGACTATGGTGCGCCTTAAGAGTTATCCTGGGGAAAATGGGATACGAGAAATCACTTTCATGGCAATATGCTCCATTACACATTCCACCGGATACCACTAAAGCACAACATAAGGTGTTGATCTCTATTTTTCTCTCCACTGGAAGAGTCAAACAATGCTGGGAAGGTCTAAAAGATTTGGTACATAGACATTAAGGCGCAGAAGTTCCTCTTTTTTAAAAGGGGTCACAAATACCATTCTGAAAAATATTGGAATTCTTTCTTTGAACTTTTATTATCCTGAAATGTATTGTTGCATCTCCTTCCTTTTCTCTCTTTATATTTATAACGTTTACCTATTTTTGGAAGTTAAATAAAAATAGAGAATTTAAAAAACAAATTAAAAAAATAAGAGTGTAGCTGGCTGCTTATCAACTGTATAATGGCAACTGCACAAAACTGGTTGGCATCTAAACAGTGACTGCTTGGTTATAGCTACAATAAAGCCATTGTAGGTGGTTGTAACCTTGTTACTCTGGATTATTTGCTTGTGGCAGCCCGTTACCATTAAAACTAGTAGGAACATATAGGTATCCACCCTGCTGAAAACCTGAGAATCATTTTAGCCAAGTTGCTACGGTTGGTAAGAACACAAAGGCACTAGGATGAGAGTAGGGTATAGGGAATCATAGGCAACTAGCAATTGTAGCTTTGCTCCAGATCAGGAAGTGATGGGGTAAAATGTGGAATGTACTGCACACAATCCAAGGTAGCAGGTGTTTGCCAGTATACCACTGGTCAGAAAATAAACTTTGTAGTGAAAAGCTGGTTGTAATTGAAAGTCAGCCAATCATTTCCCTCCAGAATTGACAGGCATAAAACATGCTTGTGAAGGAGGGGGCAAACTCTACTGCACACCACCCCCTACCAGTTTTTCAAAACGTGTATTTAAGCAGTTGTGCTCCAATTTATATATTGATTGACCAAGTAAAATGTCAATTTGCCATGTGCTCTTCAATGCACAACAGGTGCGCAGATAGATTGCATACCTGTATCCCTGACAGCAATTGGTGGTAGCAGCTGGATGTTGTAAACGAGATCTGTATAGTTCACAAAGTGCTTTATCACTAGTGTGGGCATACCCTTACAGAAGCACATACTGTACAGCATTTTTTTATATTTACACTTGGGTAATGAGCTATGAAATCTTACCCAAGTTAATCTTAACCATCCCAGTTGTGCATGCAACTCAGTTTTTAGAGATTAGAATTACCCTACAATAAAGGCCGAGAAGGAACTATAAAATTAACACTGGTCATGTGTGGACTTCCCCAATGCAGTATCAAACTAGAGTTTAAACTACACACTCCCAATTATGTACTACCAAGAGGAAAATCTATTTTATTCAAATAAGGAGCAATAAGTGTCTGTTAAAGCCAACTGAACAAGTGTTTCCAGGTGAGATCCATGGTATACTGAGCCAAGGAGATTTGTGGGACAAGCCAGTAAGAGTTCTCATTAGTACAAGACTTATGATGGAGCACAACCTGGACAGATGGATGGGAGACTGCAAATTCACTATGGGGTGGCATCCATGTCTCATGGACAGGGGTAGTCGGCAGACTCACTCAACTTACATCCATCTAACCAAGGACAATGAGGCAGCTCAGGATTAACATCGTTAGGCTTGTAAGGGCTCAAGAGCCACTAGCCTAGTAACCCTCCTATGAACCTATATGAAAATAATGCACACTTGTCTTGGCAGTTGACAGAGGTTAGGATGGTTAGTTGTAGTACCGGTGGTACAGATTCCCACAGTCCTAGTTTGCCTGCTGTGTGAACAAGAGCATCCAGAGCCCACCTAGTTAAAAATTGGTATTAGATTAAGAGTTTTAAGATGCAGGAAGTGGATAGAAATGTTCCATACTTGCCTAGTAAACTACGCATGGCCTCAGTTGTTAATTGGTCACTACATGACTAAGGAGACAGCATTACAGAGCTAATGGAACGGGACAATAGACAGTTGGTGATCAAAAGCAATGCATTAATGCTGCATCAGTTTCATCTGGGAAGTAGAGATAAACAAGGCAGCTTTGATGTGCCGTTTTGAATTTACACAAGATGGGAGAATGGACTGAACACTTGGCAAGTTCTCTTGTGCCAGTTAATAGCTTTACTGTGAAGCTAGAGGTTTAAACACATTTAATAGGTTGCAGAAGATAATGCATATATACACTGCAAGTCAGATAGATTATGCAGTTTTGAACGGCATGAGAGAAGGGGAAGGTGAACAGGGGGTTTAAAAGCATGGGGAGGTGGTGAACTGCTACTTACCAGCCATTTTGTAGGTGATCAGACAAGTTATGTAGGTGATGGAAAAGATCTGGGCACTCTGGGAGGGCAGAAATGGACAGTAATGGGGCATGGCATGATGAAATTGTTCTCAGATGCAAGTACTGGAAACTTGCATCTGAGAACACTGACCTATCTCCATGATTGAGACTCAAGACATTGATGGGGGGGGGGGGGTGAGACATGGATGACTTGTGTATATGAACATGCAGCCAAACAGGAATCCAAAGTTCTACCCTTGTTTACCTTTAGATCCAAATATACAGTTTATCATTGGGGTTTAGTGTCAAATGGGTTATCCTGTACTGACAGGTGAGCAAGCAGAGTCTCTCCCAGCTTGTGAGAGATGGTATTAAAGCCATGTTGACTTCTACAAGCAGATAGTATACTACAGTGGGCTTTTTATCCCCCCAGTGGTGACAATGGAGTTGCAATTAACCAGGTAGAGGAGATCAAACCAGCTCAGTGCACATTGCAGAGGACTTCACTCATGGCAAGTCAGAATACTTCTATGGTTATACAACTGAACACAGGTAAACATGGCAAACGCTTTAGCCAGATTAAGGTAAACTGCATGGACAGAAAACCTTTATTCAGAATAGCACACAAAATAACCCAAGTTTGCACACACAAAATTTAACCATGTTAAACATGCAAGATCCACTTTTTGGCCAAACTATGCAGGTAGTCTCCCCATGTCTGGAAAAAAATCCACAACTCCCTCTCACCCTGCACAATTTAGTTTATTACAATAAAACTTTAGTATTCTCAAACCAATTTGAGAGAAGATACAACAGATTAAATCTCAAGAGCAGCTCATTCCTTATGCCATTAGGGACTAAACTGGTGCACTCTAGTGCCAGACCTTGCATCTCATGTCCCTGCACTTCCTTTTGAAGATTAGCACCTCTCATGCAACCTGGCATACCCTCCCCCCAAGATAATCACTAGTTTGACAATATAAATGGATGGGATGATAAGTGTAGCTATTGTTATTTTTGTTGCGTATGCCATTTGTTTTTATGCTATGCAAGATTTTGAAACCTCAGACCCATTGTTGAGCTCTATAAAACTAGCATGCAATTACAAATTTGCATCAGTGTTTAAACCTGTAAAATATGGAACTTCATGTGCCCACTAAAGAATTTTGCCTAGTTGACTCACATTAACAAGTCTTATTTCTGCATAGCCTGTGATTTTTGGAGGCAATTTTAGTATACATTTTTGCCTCTATCACTAGACATGGATTTTTCAGCCTCATTTGGGACTGATTGGATTAGAAATAGTAAAGTCCGATTCCAGATACACAGCCAGTTTTGTATACATTACCATTCTGACTGCATAAAATTAGATTTCCTTGCATGTCGTCCAGTGAACTGGTGCTTGGCTTTACCAAAGGCACAGGTCAAGATACAATTTAAGGCTTCAGGGAGAAAGTGGATGGCTGTCCTATCCTTACGTTTGTTCCAGATCTATTTGCAGTACACTGTTGCTGACAGTTTGGTCATCCATTTTGGTGACCTTAATTTCTGGCAATGAGTTACCTTTGATTTATCAAAAAGGTAGATCCATTCTGTGTCAATGGAATTTCTAGGAGAAGGGGACCCTGCTAGTGTCAGTTATGGGGGCCTATAAATAGGTTTTGCATGTGTCAACTTTTGGGTCTGCAAATACATAGACCATTGTAAAGCTAGAGCAGAGAATCTGTGTCAAGCATTTACTCATCCAAATAAAATCCATTTATGGCCCATGCCTCAAGTTTAAATAAATATTGCCTGACACCAAAGAATTGAGGTTAGAAATGGGTAGCCAAGAACTTGAAATGAGCGATATTGGGATGGTCCTTGTTAACTCCATACACAGATCAAGATTGGTCATTTATAATAAAAATTTTTATATATTTTGAACTTTATCTATGGCAGATATTCTAATCAGTCAACTCAAGGATGCACTAAAAACTGAATGCATGGAGGATTAACATCTAAATCTTGGAGACAAATGGTGCCCAGCATTTACATTTAGGCCTTCCACAGAAGTGGAAAAGGAAGCTCTAGGGGTCTTGAAAGTAAGAGGATCCAAGTCTTGTCAGACAGGTGATGTGCCACCCTGCTTTTGAACTTGTTCAAAATCCCTGTGTAAAACATTGCAAGCCATTACAATGTGCACAAATTATGAAACTATTAAGCGTTTCCTGAAATATAGTTCTATAGTGGTAGCTCATTGAGTGCCATTTTAAAAATGTCAACTTTAATGAGTTTCCACAAGCTGTTGAACTGGTAAACAAATCTTGACCAAACAATGTATTGTTGCTGGATTTTGAATTCAAATGAAGCTGCTGTGGAATCCATCTATAGTTTCTGTACAAAAATAGAGGTTACAAGTTTGAGTTGAAAATGCAAAACCTAAAGTTAGTGGCATAGTCTTAATTTCACTGTGTACATTCAAACACAGTTCCAGATGGTATTCATATTCTAAAGATGCATACGTATCAGGACAAATATTCCAAATTATTAAAATAAGCAAATTAGTAATGTTCCTTTCAATATATGAAACTGGTCTTTCAAACCCTTTGAAGCTAGTCTGAAAACCAAAGTAACAGACCTTTATGAAGAGCAGTTCAATTGAGAATAATGTCCATTCCACATTTAATGAAGCCCTGGATAGAATTGCACACTTAGAAAAACTTTCCCCAGACAAATGCCATTACCACCAACATTCCAGACTCAGACAATGGTACCAAATGCACATTACAAACTACACAGGCTTCTATGGAGAATTTATGTGAGGGGGAAGTCTCAAATTCGATGTCTCCAAAACTTGGATGAGATTACAGTAAAAGGGGCTCACTTATTCCTGCCAGTGCTTTGGATATTTCCCCCAAGTACTGACAGAATTAAAATTTATAAGAAAGCTTAAAAGCAGCATTTAAATTAAACAGAAAATTTAAAAGATAATTTATACCAAAGAAATAGTACTTTTGTGCTAATGTTCAATTTTAATATTGGAACGAATGGTGGAAAAAACTGTGCTATATAGCTCAAAGAATAAAAGTTTTCATAATTTGAAACAAGAGGATATCGAGCTACCAAGATTGTCAAACCTACTAAGGATTGGGAGTGTGGCAATACTGGATGCAGAATATTATGCAAATACTAGATTAGCCATGCTAAGTGCAGATTGTACGCTTATAAACAGGGAAACCCAATGTGAAAGTTCCGATTAGAGGCATGTTCCAACAAGGGGACACAGATTGGACAAGGTCCAGTTAACTTAGGACAGATGTAGATTCAATTACTTGTTATATGACAGATTTAGATTCACTGTGCCTACATTCTAACACTTAATTTTCTTGAGTTTACAAGTCAACCTATGCTGGCCAATTTGAATGCAAATTTGCTATGTAGTTTAGAGATTAACAATTTTAGCTTCAAAATAATGTATAAACATGGTATGCCATGGAAAATGCCCATGGCCAGTGAGAAAATGAATGGGTTCCCTCATTCCAATGCTTTTTATAAAATGTATTCTAGAAGATTTGCAGATGACCCGTTTCTTTGGAATGACCCCCCTCGTACAAGTTTGATTACTCTTACACAGTACCATCTTTGAGCAACAAGAATGTACAATACAGACAGACTTCTTGGATGTTGCGTTTAAGTGTTGCATACATCTTTTCACCTCCTTTTTAAATGTCTGTCCTGTATCCGTCTAGAGACAGTATGCACTTCGTTTGCCAATAGTGAAAAAAAGATTGCTCTGGTACTTGGGTTAAATACACAGGAAGACCATGTGTGCAAGCAACTTGAGGAAATGGTATACTTTAAAAAGAGGCCATCAAATAAAGCTGCAAGATATTAAAGGCCATCTTGTTAAATAGGTAATCAACCTTAAAAGCTGTATATTCAAGTTGAATTCATGAAAACCCCATCAAGGCACGTAATAAATCAGTGCAGATGCATCTTAACTTGTGACCATAATACAAAAAGTTTATAGTATGTGCAGTCAAGGTACCAGAATAGGTCCAAAAATTTAGCTAGAATAAGACATTAAAAAATAAGTTAAACTAAAGTGAATGGGTTCAGATTAATCAGAAAGGGAACTTCTACATGTAATTGTAGTTACTGCAAGTTTATACAAAGCGATTAATCATCCAATACATGGTAAGGTTTTTACCTTACAGACCTATGCTAACTATAAAACAAGTCTACATGGCTATGTGCAGTAAATGCAGTGCATATTACATAGGTTATGTCAGATATAATAGTAAAATGCTCTACATACTATATGCTTAAATGTGCACTAAGTGCATTTTACAACCTCGCCAACATATTAGAGAGGATATCAACACAAGTGGAGACAGTTTCAGAACACAGTATCCACCAAAATTAAATGAAGCTTTAAAAAAATGAATTGCATCAAAATAAAGTAGGTAATTTTAAGCTGTGATTAAGATGAATTGCATAATTGTTTTATTGCTTAGTTTTAATAAACTTTTCTTAGTAATATATACAAGTGTGTAGTTACTGATTGTTTAATGTTTGTGCCTGATGAGTGAGAAAGTTTTCACTTTCACAATAAAATGTTGACACTCCTGGTTCCAGACAGCTTTGCATACCTCTCAACCTGGAAAAAATCTGGACAAAGGCCCATGAAAAATAAGTACAAATCTATATCCTGATTAACAAAATTTGCATACATAATTATGTAACCCCACTCACTCCAATGGAATTGTGGGATACCAACTTTCAAACACAAACTGAACAGACAACCAGTATATGGCCCCAAAGTCCACCCTGCAGCCATTCCAATGTCCCATTACCAATGTCCCATTACTTGGCTTCACCATAAACACCAGTGTGCATACAGTTTTATTTATCTGCCACAAACTAATACACATCTGCTAAACAAA
This sequence comes from Protopterus annectens, assembly GCF_019279795.1. NCBI lineage: Eukaryota > Metazoa > Chordata > Ceratodontiformes > Protopteridae > Protopterus > Protopterus annectens. The sequence goes on along the minus strand of NC_056739.1, from coordinate 800,105,849 downwards.
GCAATACAGGCTCACAATAAAAATACACTTTGCATTAAACTTTTCTGCTGTTGAAACTCAATCAAAATGAGTATTAAAAGCCCACATTCAAAGAAAATCCATCTGGCCAGTGGTGGATAAAGATTACCTTTGGGCGGTTTTCAAATCATAGGCCCCTTGCACACAAGCATATGTTTTGATACACCTTCCTGGACTGTTAAATTATATTCTTTGTATAATACAGCACACTTTAGATTTATTGTTTTGAACATTTTTCCAATAAGTTTGAATATTTTCCAGTAAGCAATGAAAGAATTCATGAAACAAAACTGCCCAATTCAGGACATCTCCATCATAAGTCCATCAGTAAATAGTATCAGTAAATATGCACAATCAATAGTATCAGTAAATATGCACAATCTACAGAAGAGTCATCTAAATTCCACATTAGAGATCTTTGAAGAGATTGCTGCTAGCAAATGACATTGTTTTGTCTACAAGTAAAGTGCCTGCTGTCCTTTAAGAATAAAGTTGCCTGTTGCATAAAAAATAAGCTAGTACTATTTCAATAGGGAATGGATGGCAAACTTTACAACAGGTTCATAGTTAAACTAGGCACTCAGGACTGCAGCATCCACCCCCTTTAAAACTACAACACAGTACAGTATCAGCAATCCATGTACATTCTGTGGGAGTGAACCCACAGCCTTTTGCAGCAAAAGTATACTACCTGTTGCGCTAACAATGCAAGTAGACTTTGCAAAAGTAGCACTAAACTTCTCTGAACTGTCCAGCACAAGAAATCAGGAAAGTAGTTTATTGGGGGGGGGGGGCAAAAGCCCAAAACTGGGGACACAAACATTGCTTGTATAATCTTAAAATGTGTTTAGGAGACAAGTCTTGGAAACCATTCCCCCATACACCTCATTGGCTCCTAGCAATTTGAAAATACCCTCTCACCATGAATTTAAGCAGTTTCAACCAGTTCTTTATAGAATAGGCATTTGACCACAAGCCAGGTTGATTAGTTGCCCTTTTTATAATGGTCTTTAAATATGGTAAGTTAGAAACAGAGGCCAATTTCAGTATGGGAGGCCAATTTCAGTATGGATTTTCACTTTAGCTTCACTAAAGCCATTTGCTTTTTTTGGGAGTGTGTTAAATTTTGTAATTTAATTTGTAGAAAGTGTAGCCAAAATGGTGTTCCCAGAGTCTCATAGCTGGCACTATTCCCAAGTGCACATTCAATTATGAAGCTTGACAATTTGCTAACAGTTAAGTGACACCAATTTACTTGTGAGCAACTAGGAGAGGGAATTAATGCATCAAAACATAAAAAAAGTGTACAAAAGTACACTGCCAAAAACGAAGGTTAACTGTTTGTACCAAGTATTTGAGAAGCGATTAAAAAGTGTGGGAAGTATTGAGGGAATATAAATCTTTAGCCAGGAGAAAGTTTTGGAAGTATTACAAAAACAGACCAACATTGCCTGCACCATTACAAAACAGACCAACATTGCCTGTTAGGATACAAGTACCATTGTGGAGTGGCAAGGGTACTATGATCACCATTACAAAACAGACCAACATTGCCTGTTAGGATACAAGTACCATTGTGGAGTGGCAAGGGTACTATGATGAATATAGGGACAGTGTTGAATTAAGTGACAAGTGAACAGGTGAAATTTTAGGTTAGTCGGGTCCTACCCACAGGGCTCATGCCCATACTGGTTTAGGAAGTTTTTCATCCAAGGTGTTAATCAGTATGCAATTGCATCTCATTTAGACAGGGGCATATCTAATGTATCGCACAAGCATACAAGATTTGAGGATTCAGAGTGAATGCTTAAATGAAAATATAGCACACACTAGTGTCTGCATATGGGAATACCCAGGTTTGAACAGATGGTGTAAAAGTCTAGGAATATCAGAAATGCATTTGGTGTTTTACCAGGAAAGCCCAACTGAGCTTCAGTGGAGGCCCAGGGAGAAACTCTAGTTAGATCTTACAAGATATCATGCAATGCCATACAGTGGTACAATTAAGGCAGGTGATTATACTTTTGCATAAACAGAACATACCACCCCCATAAAGTAAATCTGTATGGAAAAAAAAAAGCAGCTAGGAAGCACTGCTCACTACAATGCAAATTTAAATTTGCAGAACACTATTGTTAGACCTTCGTGGAGTCTGAGAGGAGAGAGGAGAGACTCAAAATAAACATTTACATAAAAGGACAAAATCAGGCAAATGAGTGGTACATTCATGGGAAAGCTTGACAGGATGTTTTGCAGAAACAAAAAGTAGGAAAATACTACACAACTATAGGAAGGTTGCAAACCACTTAAATTGTCAAAATACTGAAATCTAATATCAAATAGTGCACAAAATTACAAATGTTATGTCTGACTTTATATATCCCTTTTCTGCCAACAAGCTAGACTAGTCAATGTATAGCTGGTAAGTACTGGGGGGGGGGGGGGGCAGTTATAGCTAGTGAAGAAAGACAATGGGCAGATGAATGAAGGGTGCAGGTATCAAGTGTTGGGAAGTTTGAGAGGCAGAGAATGTGATTGCGATAAAGAAGAGGCCCAGAGAACTGGGGAGAAGGATCCAGAAAGTCTTGCGGCTGTTCCACAAGTTAAATTAAGGGGAGCTGAAGAATGCAGAAGGCTAGAGTAAGCGAGAAAAATAGCCATAGTTAAATAAAAGTAGCCAAGCAGATTTATGCTCTGGTCTGCTAAGGATTGTGGCTGTATCTTAACCCACAATGTCACATCTGGTGTAATGAAGCTAGAAGCAAAAGTGATCCAAACTATGTGCAGTTGTCAATTAGGAAAGAACAGGACAGCAAGGAATCTGGTATGAGTGCAGTATGTGGGCAAAATCTCAGTAGGATCAGTTTCCTGTCAATTGCTTTTAAATGCAATATTTCATACAAAATGCAACACCTTTGCTGTTGCAAGCTTGAACTCGCATTTAATTCAATCTGCTGGGACTCCTGGTCATCACTACCTCTGCGCTGGTTTACTTTGTGCCAGTTCTAGTTAACATCTTTGTGCCAGTTCTAGTTAACATTAGTTCTGGCAGGATTAAGAATCTAGAGAGTTTCCTTGATTAAGATGTTCAGTTTAAGCTATACAATAATGCACTGAAGTTGACCCCTGCAATACTTTCTTCACAACAGATGTGAAATTTAAAAATCACTCCCTGCTGTCCAGAAGAAGAGTAGCTAGAAGTACCAACAGACCATGCTCCAGAACAGATCAGGGACAACAGAAAAGATATACCAAAAGCTACTCTACAGTGTTTTTTAAATAGGCATTAAAGCAGCCGCCTGTGGGCATAGTGAAACCTACCCAATTGAGTGAACACTATGCTACTGGTGTGACACTGCATGTGCTTGCTCTCCCAGTGCAAGATGCAATGGACCACCCCCTTCTGTTTATTCTGGATACAGATGAAAGATTTCTGCATACATCTGTGTTTGCAGGATAATGGACAACTGAAGCCAGCAGGGCTGAAGCCCATGAATGGGTTAGAGCAATCCTAACAGCATTGCAAGCAATCAGATGAAGCAGGATAGATCTCTTACACAACTGCTCATGCCCAGCTACTTGTGCACAGTGATGCTCATGCCCAAGAATGAGCCACTTTAAAATGCTTCTTTCCAACACCTTTTTGCTATTCCAGCATAGAAATGTTAGCACACAGCTGGACATGACAAAAATCAGGTTCTGATGGCTTCCTGTGGAGTAACAATCTGGATACTTACCAACATCTTCCAGGTCACATTCTACTGTGACTGGATACGTAAACAGTTTGTTTTCTGGCACAATGTTCAGTGTGTAGGTAAGCTGCAATGTGTATCTTCGGGTTGTTCCACCAACATACTGTGAAAAAACATACAAATGAGTGACCCATTCCATCCTTCCTTCTAGGTCAAAAGGCATGAATATTCACATTAGGACTTACCTTTTGCTTAACTAGGCCATCGGAAAATGGAATCTGAAGTACAAATTCTTTGGTATTGGTTGGGCTTGGCACCTCTGACAGTACATAACCTCTGTTTATTGCTTCACCTGGGGTCAGTGGCATCTTCTTTATAGTAAGGAGAGTGAGCTCTACGTCAGTCAGGAAGTTTCCAAGGGTTATATTGAAGGTCCTCATTGAAGGATCAGTGTCTGCACAGCAGAGGAAAAAAATATGTACATATGTAAACTTCAAAGCTACAGTTATAACAAACTGAAAAACAGAAAGGACAATGACCAGTAGTAATATAGGAAGCCAGCATCCACTTAGGTCAGAGTAAAGGTCAAAGTAAAGGTCAAACAAGTGGCATGCAAAAGCAACAGATAGTTTGCATACTTTTAATAGAGGGTTTAGCACTTCATCCCATGCATTTAAGGACTTCATAGATCAAAAGGTAGTTACTACCTAAAATGGCATACCAATGATGCAAACGGTAACAAGCCTATAAATACATAAATTTTACAATACTAGTAATGTCAAAGGATTTATAAAGCAAACAAGTCACCTTTAAAAACAACTCCCCCAAAAACAGTCATGAATATAACAAGAGCACAAGTGCATGCTTACACAAATGAAATGTGACAAGCCAGCTTAATGCAAGTTTCCAACCTTTGCTTAGATCACATGCAGCAGAAGTTTGATTATACATATTAAGACCTGGGAGTAGTTTTATTAAGCCTAAATGGCCACAATCTTTGTATTCCAATAGTTTCCCCCCACACTGCACCCCCCCATGACCCCTTCCCATGGATTCAGCGGCACCTTTTAAGTTTTTGAAAATTTGTACGGCTTTTTTGCTAAAGGTAGACAATTCTGCTGTAATTAAATCCAAGACCCATTCCTCTGGGCCATCCAAATATAAAAGGTAAACTTACAATACTGGTTTAATTCAGAATTAAAATCTCAGTGGAACAGTCTTTGCACATAGGGGTACAAAATATTCCCATTGCAACGCTCAAAAAATTGCAATTTTTATCCAACAAATCCATAATCGAACTGATGTCATCCACTGAGGAAATCACATCATCCACTGAGGAAATCACATCAATCCTTCATGAAACAATTGCCCTCCTCCATTGATAAACGTGAATAAATCTTTTTTTGGAAAAATGTTGGACAGATTTTTTTTTTTTTAATTGGTTTATGTACTTGTGATTCAGATTAGTGTTTTAAAGAGTGATATTCCTCCTCCTATCCACAAGGTGGTCTAGGTGCAAATCAAATTCTCCTATATTCAGTATGAACATTGTACAAGATAGCCCCAAGTTGTCCTTAATGATAGAACCCAATAACCAAGATTGCATCCCCATGAGTTTTGTTAGTTTGTAAATATCCTCCTCACTCCTGTTTAAAAGGCATAAATAATGGTGTGTAAGGCAGGACTTACAATTATTCAACAGCCAAGTACTAATCAGATTAAGCTAACTAGATAAATCCTAGGACCTTGTCTGGTCCCAAGACTAGATCTGTAGCTTGTGGGGGGGGGATTATTCAACAGTCAAGTACTAATCAGATTAAGCTAACTAGATAAATCCTAGGACCTTGTCTGGTCCCAAGACTAGATCTGTAGCTTGTGGGGGGTCACAGGAAATGGTCTTGCTCTGTTACTTTCAAAACAATTTTATTAAAGCAAGAAAGCTACTAAACATGAGACTGAATGCATTAAAATACTACACACCATAAATGTAAACTTATGGATTTAAAAAAAAAAAACAGTAAAATTACATTGTGTGTAGAGACCATCCTGGGGACAGGTCTATCTAGATATTACAGGCCTTCATCTGTGAAATCTGTTATTGCTATAAACCTGCATGTCTAGCAAACAGTCAAGCTGCAACTAGCTAGCACTGAACTGCAAGATTATACTTCTGATGCACCATCCAAGCCCACGTTAAATCTATATTCCACCAAAAGGAAGCGACTTACTAGGATGCCAGGAGAGCCCACAGATCCAGCTGGAGTTAGGGTCATGCACTAAATACCTATTGCAAAATCCACTAGGTCCAGCATTGTGGACAGAGTGCAAGTTCAGCCTCATTCTCCCAACATGTATGTTTGCTTACTGTGCTAAACGCCACGCCCAATGCTACAAGAGCTACAAAGGTTGAGACTTTTGAAGGACTTTGTGTCAAGTCATTCCCGCAAATCAGTCATTTATCTGCAAATCAAACCTGGGTCATCTGTGGGATAAAATGCCAAGTTTCCTATGCTATGAAGCATTACACTGAACAATGGTGTCAATTCCTTTGCACACTAGCATTGAAATGCAAAGCCAGCCACCACACCCCCCTCCTCCCAACATACAGGCCGTGGTTAATCTAAAATACTTCCATATATCCACAAGTTAGACTGCAATCCAACCATTTCATATGGAAATAGTGACCAAAACTGTCCATGTTTCATTTGTCCTTGCCCTATGGCTAGAAGGCTCAAGGACCAGGTCACTCTCCTGGATATAAAAATACAGGAATGAACTTACTGTTGATGAAGACAGGAGCCTGTGGCAGAAAGGGTGTTTTTATCAGCCTGAAGAGGCGGTGCTCCGTTACATCCTTATGACTGTCCATCCAGTTGTCCATCTTTACTACATTAATAGTGTAGGTAATTCCATACACATTGTCCACCACATCACTCTGAAAAAAATACAAGTTAAAGAAAAACCTCAAAATTGTGAATGTATAGCAGGCAAGCAACATCTGCAACAGGTGTTCAGAATTAGTCTAGATCAGGGAAGAGAATTTTTGCAGCAATATTTGACAAACACTAGCCAGGATTTTTGCCAGGTCAAAAATGTAACAGTTCATAGATGGCAACATTTGATGCATCTCCGATGGCCATTAATGTTAGGAGCATTAATAAAGTTTAGAAAATCTGCTATGTTCTCAAAAGATTGATGTCAAGTTTGTGAAACATTGTTAAACAATGAGTGGACACCACTTCTGTCAGGGTATAACGTTTTACTAACTGATATTCTTAAAAATTATATATATATATATATATATATATATATATATATATATATATATATATATATATATATATATATATATATATATATATATATATGTATATATATATATTTTTTTTTTTTTTTTCATTCAGGTGGAGGTGTTATGATAGGGATTAAAGATATCTATCAAACTTGATTACTACATGCTTAATGATGACACCAATACTATAGACCAACTGTGACAAGACAACCCTGAACATGTAACAATTGGAGTGTGCAAACCAGCAAAGTCAAGTGCAGATGACCGAGGAATTCCTACATTTCTTACATGAAACAGGAGGGAATATTAAAATTTACCAGAAAGACTAGAATATTGATTCAACAGTAAGTATATTCAGGAACAAATGCTTCAGATTCTAAAACCTACCAGGGGACGGAATATACTAGATACAGTTTGTTCCCAAAGAAATTACTGTAACTTCAAGTCAAGTTTTACCACCATTTATATGCAGTGATCATAGTCATTTGTTGCTAGATAATTCTGCCAAACTGAATCTAAGCCAATGCAATAATTACATTATAGGCAAGCAAAACAGTTACTATATAAAAAGTGAGGTGTCCAGTGGAAAAATTGCAGACTGAATGTGAAAGTTTTGAAAAGAGAAATGGAGTGCAAAAAAGTAAATAAAGTTTCAGTATCTATTCATGCAACATCAGCAGGTATATTTCCATAACAAGATGCCAGATTAAGAGGAGACAAAAAAAAAATATAAGAAATGGAAGAAAAGTCGAATTACAACTTTGAAAACTGAAATAAATGAACCAGACAAACAGATCAAGAAAAATTTGAAGACACACAATGGGAAGGAGTAAAGATACACAAATTGATAAACTGTGCAGATTCTAAAATTTATTCTCAGATACAACAGATTAGATATATTTACAAAATGTAATGCAAAGCTTCACAAAAGGGGTGGCAAGTTGTCCTAGCGACATCCAGGTAACCCCAGATACTGGAATCAAATTAGATTATACTGAAAGTGTAAACTGGTTCCAAACAAACCGCAGGGAGAGAACAATGACCCTAGAACACTTACTTACACTGCCATTACATCAATTATTCAGTTATATAAATATGGGGAGATTCCTCAAGATTGGAGACATGCACTTATTAAACCCATCTAAGGGAAAGGGGAGTAGGACAAACCCAGAATCATACAGACCCTCAAGTCTACTTTCATGTGGAAAAATGGAGAACGTAATAAGTTGGTCGGAACTGGATAGGTTGGGACTTTTATATCAGCATGCACATGTTGAAAATAGATCTATTACCACCTGTAACATGTTTTATAACCGCTAGGAATGAAAAATTGTGATGCAATTTATATAGATTTAACTTCAGCATTTGACAGGGTAATGCACAAAACACTGATCAATAAATTAGTACAACTAGGTATTGATGTACTGTTGAGATGGATAGCTGCAGGGCTTAAATAGGACATGGCAAGTATCACAACTGGACAGGTGAAATCCTTTGTTACAGTCAAGGTGTCCCACAGGGCTCTGTCATAGGCCCTTGTTTAGATTGCATCTTTCAGACCTTACTTTTTCATCTGCGGTGCTCTACAGTCTATATGCTGATGGCCTGCAATTGGATAAACTGATTGCAAGTGTTACAGATGAGGCAGGTCTGCAAAATAATTTGCCTAAATTGACCATTTGGGCACATATGTTAATACATCAAAAAACTAAGCATACCAGATTTGGGAGAAAAACTGAAAGGTGAATATTTAATACAGCACACACTGAAACAGTAGACTCATTTAAAGGACCTGGGTATATGGGTAGATTCAGATTAAAGGTAAAACTCCCAATAAAGCACAAAAATGGCCAGCAGACAGGGCAATGCCATAAAAGGGGCTCTGCATAGTTTACGAAGCATTAGCAAACTGGGGAGTTAGAGAATCTTGCTTGGAAAAAAAATTGCATTAAAAGGTATGTAAAGGGAAGATGAAAGGCTAGAAGTGTGGTAGAATGAGTTGTGGGCACCTGACTACCACAAGAATGCTGCAAAATTGACCTCATTGGCAGAAGATAAGTGTTGCAGTCTTAGGAGGGGAACAGCCATCCAGTACAGAACTGAACCAGAGAAGACAACTCTGGATGTTGTCCTCCAGAATTAAGATGTCTAAAGGCAATTAGCAAACATTGATCATGCTGATGTAACAAGGGATAGAGCTGCAATTTTTGTCCATCTAAACTGCAAAGAGGAATCTGTCCCCATATGATGTAAAGGAAATAAACCCTTACTACAATTACTACAATTCTACCAGGTTGTAGACAGTAAAAGCCCTTCTCCCATCACATAAGTGTTCTAAAACAGGTTGAAATGCAAGGCCTAATGAAAAGTCACCACTGCTGCAAGACTTCCTAGGTCACGAATCTGACATTTGTCAGACATTATCCATTTCTGCCCCAGAGGATATTACCAATACCCTAATCATAACAAAGAAATTCTAGGTAAAGCTTCAAACACTCAGGTTTCAAGTACTCCCCATATTCCTCCGATCTAGAGTAAGCCCTGTTCTCCATATAGAACCTGGAGTTTATTGGTCCAGGCTGCTCCAGTCAGCACCAAATAAATCTTAAAAATCAATCCTTTTAGTTGGTTTAACCTTAAATACTGGATACATACCACATACTTTGACTTCACTGTGACCCCACTACAGAGAGGTGGCCCCACCACAAACCAGTCTCATTACTTAAGAGCATACATGCAGTCCCCTTATCCAAATCAATCTAGTTTTAAGGGACAATGTCTACTCAGTAGAATGAGTTTGATAGGGCCTTTTAAGCCACAGATGAAGCTACTCCATTCACACAGTTTACCTGGACCCAGCCAATGCTTCTGATAAAATTTCTGCATGCAAGTGTCAAGCTTTCCCAGCATTAGATCCCCATGTTGTCCAAGGGATAGTTGGCCGGCTCTGACAGGCCCCACCCACCAGGCACCAATTGAACTTCCCAGGCTCTGGGTCTTGGGTTAATTTCTTTGGCACCTACTTTACTGAAGAGGTAGTGTGGCCATACCCCTAAAGTGTACTTCATTATGAGAAATGTACCTCATGTGAAGTTCATATTCCTCAGTTCCACACTGAAAGGTCCATCACACATCCAACATTAGTAGTTGGACTGACTTCATTTCTATTTACCATGAATATCAATTAAAAGAAATCATATGACCTTCCTAGTTAAAGCAGTTAGCGTTCCACATTTCGCTCATTTGATCCACGAGGGCTAATGTTCCTCATTTTGGAGACGGGAGATTAAAGCTATGGCAGTCTCAGACTTGCCAATTACTACATACTGAATGCCACCATAAGCTCCTCCCCCAGGCACTTATGGGGGGTTAAGACTACCTGGTTTTCTGATCATGGGCTAAAGGTAAATGCCGAAGTGCAATTTTATTTGGCAAAAAAAGATTTCCCTCATATTAGAGACCTCCACAATCACCTTTATCCAAACTGCCCCTTTCACCATATGTCAATAAGGTGATACCACCCAAGTTGCATTTCAAAATGCATATCATCTAGAAACAAGTAGCAATTCCATCTATACTTCCTTCAGGAGGTACAAGGCCTAAACACATCCTACATGGACCAATGCTAAGAGGTGACTTGTGTCTGGCATACAAGGCATTGTCCAACCCGGCATACAAGGCATCGTCCAACCCATTACTGAGATTTACTACAGAAATACTAGGTTTAAGGACCTAAACCATCAACAGAAGAGTATGTAGGGACAGGTATTTTGCAGAGGATACCCATGTTGTGGAACAGACTCCATTTGAGCACAGCCTAGATCTATGCATCTTGGAAACAGATTTACTCCACGACTGCCCCTTGTAATAATGGGCAGAGTCTGCTCCTAAAAGCTTTTCCATGCATGGGTCCCCTCAAATTATGTATGGTGCAGTAACCCCTCCAACTCTGGGCCAGTAATCAAAGTGCCTCAATCCTAACCACTGGCACCAGTGGGGATATTCACTGGGAGGTTTAACAGGTACACTATTTCCAGATGCAGCTGTCTGCATCAAGTACAGTCAAGCACAATTTTCCTTAAGAGCACACAGGGAACAGTTAGAGGGAGAAACCAGCCCCAGGCTTTCTCCAGATCCCCAATATGACTCCCAACGGCACAGCTAGAGTGTTGAGATTTCAGCCAAGTGTCCAAGCCAAGACCTCCAACACTGTCCAACCAGTGCTTCATCTCCCTGCCCCAAGTAGCTGACCCACCGAGAGATTTACACACACTGGAAAGGCTGGCACAGGTTTACTAGCCATACCCCCTTCTTGACCTGAAGACAAGGTGGTTATTGCCACCAGACACTCTTGCCAGCTACTTTATATCAGGTACTCTTGGAAAAGTTAGAGCAAATTAAAAATGGTAATTTGACCAAGAGCAAGGCTATTAGGAGTGGCCCACAGCAACTATGCAAGTACACTCATCTCTACAAAGTAGAATCACAATAAAAGGTTAATATATTTAATAAATGAAAGTATATTCAGTGACAGTTAATCACAGGAAATACTTAACATTGAAAGACTGGTTCAAAGAAATTTAGCTTCACTAAGGGTTCCACCCTACCCAATAGGAGTAAAACAGATGTGGTGAATGGTCCTGGTTGTCAGATCCATGAATGCTCAGGTTTCTCCAAGAGACTCAATATCTATTATGTCTGGGATAGCTTGCAGAATGGCATCGCCCATGCAAACCCCCATTGTGGAAAACTGGCCGACTGGATTTAGCACTTGCATACAAAGTGCTTTTGCTCAGATCTGTGGCAGGTGTTGGAAGTCTAAACAATTTCATACCTCCACTCCTCAGAGTAGTAATTAGTTCACCCCAAAAGACAATACAGAAAGCTTTCTAGTACAGATAGTCTCTGGCTGCATTGAAACCTGCGAGATACCATCTTTATGGCATAGCCCATGGTGGACTGAGGTTAACCTTAGTTTCCTCTGTTAAAGCACACATTTAAGAGATGGTTACAATACTGCATGTACATTTTTGCTCTCTCCAGTAGGGCACACTAGATACATTTCAAGCAATATCTGTACAAATCAGTTTGATACATGAAGAGTTCCAATACATTTGTAACACAAGCATCTTGCATAAATCAGTTTGATATTTACAAAATTCCAGCTAGCTTGTGTTGACAGCTAGCTTGTGTTGACAGTACCTCCCATCACATATGGCATGATCCTAAATGGGTAATATCACTCATGGAATGGGTAAGGCAGATCTATAACCAAATGGGATAGGTTATTTTAAGCACAAAAAGGGAACAGTCCATGGTTAAAATGATAGCCTACAAGGGCAGCTAAATTAGTACCCATAAACCTACAATACCCACTTATGCTCGAAAGTCTTCAAGCATCTTCCACAGCTAGAAAGGCCACATCTACTGGATTAACTCAAAGCTTTGCCAAGACTTTAGAGCCTACACTTAGGTCTCATCCAGCCTCCATCACCTTTGTCTGGATATCCATGCAGAAGTCCCTCTGTCCTGCACCCAAGCAAACTAGCATCATGAATAGCCAGGATTAAAGGACCATGATCTTCAACTAGAAGCTGATGGGGTTGTGCCTTATATGGAAGTCCCTTTCATATCAAGGAAAGGGACATCTTGTAAACCAATTTGGAAAATTTAACGGATCATTATACATTCACAGTGGGGTAAGTAACAGAATCCAGTCTTGTGTACCATATCTTATTGGCATTATTTTGGGCTTGGCCATCTGAGGCTGTCTGCTGTCTTTTGGACACCATGAACTCTTGAGGATACATTATGCAGAGATTTGGCTAGTCTGAGTTAAACGGCCCATGAATGAATAAATTATGGACATGGATTAGTGGTCCAATAACCTTCTGGTTCAAACAAAGGCAGCACAGCTGGACAAGAGTATAAAAGTGATTAGGCCAATGAACAGGGTACAGAATCCAGAGAAGGCACTGGAAAAGCAGGACAAGGAGTGAAGAGCAAAACATTTAAAAGGGAGCTTCCAGGTGGAGTAAGAATGTGCATGAGCAAACCTGACCAGGTGAAGTAAAGGCATGGAAGGCAAAGAAAATCAGGATACACTCCATACATTTTTTTGCCTCAAGTGTAAACAGGGGAAAGGGAAATGGTATGCTGGAAAGGATGGGGACAGCAGTTGAGACTAGATGGGAAATGTGGAAGAGGCTCTCCTAGCCTTGAGATTAAGGCACAAAAGAGCTGCCTCTCTGATACTTATGGGTCTGGCTAGAGTGCTGGCCGATCACCTGGAGTTTTGTCAGCAAATCACTGAACACTACAGGGGAGGAAGGGATGGATTACAGCAACAGTATTGCTGCCGATGAAAAGGAAAAATCCATGGCACCACAATTGGAGTGGCAGGAAGATGCAGAATTCCAAGGGAAAGACAGATTCCTTTCCTGGATGCCACAAGGCTATCTGGAATCTCACTCTTGTGCTGGAGTAGAACAGTCATAATTTACCTAGAAAGATCCAATGCCATCCCACACGTGTGCAGCTTTCCTAGTAGCCGCTTTTTTTTTTTTGGGGGGGGGGGGGGGGGGAGTAGAGGGAAAAACACGGTAGGTGGGATCAGTGCACTGCAGTGAGTGGAAAGGAGGAAAATGAATCACAGGAACTGACCCAGATCCTTAAATCTCTGCAGTACCCAAGGGAATAGGATTCACTTCCCAGAATGGGGGATTTGAACTCCAACCTGGAAATGCCGAGCAAAGTCAGAAAAATTACAGGCGAGGTTCACTGCCACAATACAAAATCACTAATGGTGCTGCCCAAAGGTAGTAAAGTATTAAGTGTAGGGATGGAAGTAACCACAAGAACATTGGGAAGTCTCATCCAATTTGTACCATATAGTATCAGGCCTGTGGCTGCAGTCATCTGAAAGCTGGAGTCTATTCATAGATCACAGATAAAAGGGATGTCATTCCACAGATGTCAGGAAGTTTGAAGGAAAACTTCCAGAAAGGTGCAGTGGATGAACGCAGGAGTAAAGTTCCTAGATAGACAACAAATACCTAGAGATGTGGTGACCAGGAAGGACAGGTTGCAGATACCAGGTAACCCCAGAGTCTGTGAAAGCAGTCCCCAGACTAGCTTAAGGAAATTGGCAAAGGGAATCCATTAAGAGGGTGTAACATTGGTTAAAAGGGCAAGATAAGAGGTAGGTGAAATGGAATGCTAATTTACTCCAAAACCACTTAGTTTACTATTAGAGGCCTCTTCAACCAAAATAGTTATTTACATCTGCTCACATCACGGATCTTAACCCATGGACAAAGGAGCATGTCATTCCCATGGTGGGGGGAAAGACTACCACTTCCCCAGCACATTCTGGTAACTCAAGTTGCTCCCACATGTGAATGTGTGCCCAATATAATTCAGTGGGGCCACCAGTGAGAGTCCACCATGAACTCCATGCAAGTCTGCTGGAAAGTGTGTGGGTCACTTCTGCCCAAAATACCTACACAACTTTAGCAGATCACAGAAGTGTAAACAAAACCCCTGCTTCTGGCAAAGGTAGAACATTTTGCTGGTTTCTGCACCTAATTACACATATCTACCCATCTAGCCAGGTGAAGAATCTGCAGATGAACAATTTCTGAAAGATTCTTATTAGAGATGCTCTGAGCAGGATGCTAAAGCATGAAACCACCATAAAGTCATTGGGCATGGGGAGAGGGTAGTTTATTGCACTTTCACTTCTAATGCAGAATTAGAAAGTTACACGGTCTAAGGAGAGAATAAGTTTTGTATTTACCATTCAACATTAACAGAAAATGGAGAACCAGATAGCCTGTTGAAAATTGTGGGGAAGAATTTTACAGGAGTTGGTGGATACTCCAAGAATGGCAACCATGTAGACATATTGTAGGGGCATTAGTATTGTGGAATCAATGCTGAACCTTGGCATTAGTTTCTACTGAATGCTGCATCACTGATTTACTTACCACAGATAAAATGCCTACAGGTGTGCATTTCCCTCAAAAGGTTGGAGAGGGACACTCCTAGCAGATTCCTACATTTCTGCCCACCTTTTTAGAACTTTAATTATGATCAGATAATCACAAACTATCTTTAATTATGATCAGATAAATCACAAACTATCAAAATAGAAAACAAAATTTAGATGCAAAATGAATATTTCTAGGCACAATAGGCAAAGGGAAACATGCCAAGAAAAATGCAATTTAAAAACAAGCACTCTTTTACACATTAGGTAATTTACAAGACACTTGTTACAAATAGTCTCCTCCAAAATGCAAGAGTATAATTGACAATTTATCCCTGCATCTTGGACAAAGTGTTAAGTAAAAACAATTACCTTTAAATAGCCTCCTTCTGCCCCAAGGGGAATGGTCAGTGCATAGACAGTCCTGTTCAATTGCAGAAAGTAACCTCTCTGCAAGATTACGTCATTGTCCAGTAAGGTTCCACCAATGCTAATGCTTCTGTTGTCCTGGACAAACTCTGGGATTAGAGGATAGAGGACTCTGGGTTGCATCCAAGTAAGAGTAGTGTTGGAAAATGTTGCAGTATCTAATGATTAAAGAAATCAGAACTTCTTAAATGGTGGGTGACAGCATTAACACATCTCTGCCCCCAGTAAGATATTACAGCTATTTGCACATGGTGAGGTTATAAGCCACTAATACAACAAAACTGAGGCCCCTTAGTAATGCATAACTTTTACTATTAAAACTCCCATTCCTTCTGCCACAGCTATTTTAACCCTGTGCGTTAAGCTACCAGCATTTTCATGCTCTGCACACACCATTCCAATATGTACAGCCACTCAGGAGTCACTACAGGCAGTACAACTTGTGCATGTTCTCAGCAGGTACATCTTACATATCCTGTGCACTACTGAATCTAAGGTTTCAAATAATGCCCCCTCAATATATACCAGTTGGCATAATGGTTAAGGTCTTCCCTCCCATGCACAAGGTACAAGATTCAATGCTGGCTTCCGGCCAATGTCTGTATGAAGTTTACATGTTCGCCCCATCAGATTTCTACCATCTTCCAAAACCATGCAGTCTTTTCAATCTCAAACTTGCCCAAGAGTGGTGTTTTGGTCAGCAACATAATAGATGGCAGCCTGTCAGGGTAGTATCATGTAGACCAGCTGCTTTGGGTACCTACTATAGTGTGTAGTATCCTCAAAATACATACAGATCAGACTGCACAATGTCAGGGCTAGCCACGTGGGTGTAAAGCATGTTTTGACTATAGTTACCAAACAGGCATGGTATTTGCTAGTGATAAGTGGGTTGAGGACCTGGCCTACTCTCACCTATGCTAATGGTGGGAGATATTTATCTGCCCCTATTGACCAGTGTGCCTTTTAAAGCCCAGTAGCCCTGGGTCAATAAGCAGACAGTGGTCCAATCATCCAGCATAGGTTACCCTTGGATAACAAGCAAAATCTGGATGCAGCACAACCTGCCAAACATGAATTTCCTACCTTCAGATTCACTGAGAAGGCACAGCTTGAAACTGAAGGACACGAATGTACAGAGGAAGCTGGGCATCCTATGCATCTAGGAGACAAGTAAATGCAGTGCAGCAGAGCCTCTGATTCAGTCTACTACTCAGGATAACAGACTAGAAATGGTGGGAATTGTGGTGAGAAATTTCAGAATTAGAGACTCCTGGCAGACTAGTGCAAGGATAGGGCATTATAATCTCAACCTATGCCCAACACTAGGGCTGTGATAGTGCATCACAAGACAGCAGTTGCAGGACCTACTAGATAAAGCAGGGCAACAAATTGGGTGTTCTGAATGCACATATTGGGACAGACAAACAGGACGAGGAGTGCCGGGGTCCACATGGGACAACAGGAATAAGTAGAGGCTATTCTATACACTTGTCTGGCAAATGGCTAGACAATATGGTTAAACCACAAGATCATACAAAAAAAATAAATAAAAAGGCCAGCATGCAACTCTGGTAGACTTCTGCAAGTAAGGAAAGGGAAGTGGACTAGAATCAGCAACTGCAAAGGCATCCCCATTCAGTTGGCCCACAGTACAAGCCACTGATTGACCTTGAAGCCATCTTTAGCCATTTGCAGCTTGTGGCAGACACCAGGTTGAAGACTTGGGAAGTTGACTGGACAGAAAGTACATCAAGGAAATGGGTGGATTTGGAGTTGGAAGAATGGCAGTGACTCAAAACAGCATGTGAGGATTGCATAACATGCAGCAGAGCCAGGTGCAGAAAAAAGGTACACAAGGAAAGCTGATGTTGGAATGCAGAAGTGCAGGAAGTCCTCAAAAAGGAAATGAGAGAATATGGGATCAAGCTACAAGAGACCGCTACTTTGAGGGGTAAGAGGAGTTGCAATAGCAAACAAGGCAGGAGTGCCAGCTTCTGAAAAGCAGCTCAGTAATGGAAGGAAGCCATCCAGCTACAAGGCAGACAAAGATGGACACCCTTCATAACAGCCACCAGCAACTACCTTCTCACCAGTCCATAGGACAGAGGCAGATTGAGCATTTCCAGCAGCTTCTGAAAGAACTCCATAAAGCCATTCTGTCCACGACACTGATGAAAGGCCACCATAGAAAATGAATCTGAATGGAGGCTCTGAGGCCATAGAAAATCTAAGATGCTAGGCGAGAGGATAGAAATGGCATCCAAGGGTACAAGAAGTTACATCCCAGACTGGAAAATATTCAATTCAGAGCCAAACTCCTGTCGATACATGAAAGCTCCGGAGAGATTGCTAAATCTGCAGAATAGAAAGATTGAGATGAGCAGTTCATATTCAGATCCAGATGCAGCACAGCAGACCAATTTTTCCAGTGAGAAAGATGGCCAAGAAACCAGGGAAATCCAACCAGGCTTTCCTAGAATTGAAGTCTATGACATGGTCACAAGAAAGCAGCTTTGGAAAGTCTCAAATATTGGTAGAATTAGTGCAGGCTATGTACAAGGACCCAATGACAATTACAATGTTCTCAGAAGGGTTCCTAGTGGAAGTGTGCGCAGAGTTCAGCTCATATAAACTCTGTTCATAATGGTGATGGATCACAACAGGTCGGAGTTTCTGTATGCAGATTATGTGGCATTACAGGCAGACTGAGCAAGAACTTCAACAAATAATAATGCCAAGTAAGGTGTACATAAGTGGTACAACCAGCACTACTGTATAGTACAGAAATTTATAGTAAGAGTAGCAGAGGAAGCTGGAGATTAAGGTAGTGCCCAAGACTGGTGGTAGGATGCACAACAGCAGAAGCCAGAGTAACTCCAGTTGCAGAGAAGGTCAAACAGATTACAGTGGAGTCCTACACAAGGAACTTTCAGGATGCTGGAGAATTCTCCATGAGGTTTCACTTTGGAAAACAGATTCTACCAACAGTTTGATTCCAGTTCCATTAAATGGGACATTTCCCTGGGCTTTAGTAGAGGGCATTATAAGCATTTCAGTTCACTTACCCCAGCACAAGAGTAATATCACTGCTTATCTGCCATGTCTAGAACCCAATCTGAACACCTTCTGTTCTATTTGTAGATTGGCTTAGTTGCTAGAGCAAAGTCATGCTAAACCACGTTTTCAAATTTAATGATCACCTTAAGAAAAAAAAATATTGTAATCAAATCCTAGCAGTACTGTCGAAGACTACAGCACTCAAGCTAGTTTGAAAATTTAGCCTCATCCCTAGAGGTAAAGATAGACTTGCTTTTACAGGAGGTGGCAATAGTGGTAATTTGCCTCCCAGTACAAAACTCTGCAGTCAGGTTAAAGAAAATCTCAGACCAAGTACAAAGGAAGTTTAGTACCAATTACTAAAGTGCTTTTGCCAAGATAAATGTAAAGAGCAAGCACTTTTCATTGCATGTAAAAGCCTGAGCCTTTCAAAAATATAGGGGCCAGATGGACTTCACTCCACTGAGCCTGTGAAATGTGGTGTACCAGCAGAGGACAGATTTGATTTGCCAGAGGACAGATTTGATTTGCCAGAGGACAGAAGGCAGAAAGTGGAGTATCCTTGCAAAGGGGTGATCAGGAAATGGCTACTTTCCTAGGCAGTGATCTTCAGGACAGCAAACAGCATTATGTACAATACAAGGAGCATCAGTCAAAATGTAACAGAGCTGGATTCCAGGTGAACTTGACAAGAGCACAAATAAATGCAGCTCAACTGTCACACTGTCTCCAGTCCCTTAGCTTTATAATGCCAATGGCTTTTGAGCCCTTAAACCCAACTAGAACTGAACTTTTACATGGCTGAAGGGACGGCAGGTCAAGAGTGCTTCAAGGGGTTTAAGTTCTGGCTGCAGTGCTGCCAACAGGAACAAACTGGAAGCTGTTCTAAAAGAATTTTGAAAAGCCCAAGTAAAAGGTGAAAATCAAGTTGCAAGTCCTGCACTTGGGCCACAGCAAATTTGAGGGGAAATGTTAGCAGTCACTAGAATGAGTGAAAGCAGGAAAATGCGTTGTACCTAGAGTGGAGTGATGGGCAGTGGCTGCAGCCTATTTGGGTTGTCAAGGGGATAACATCTAAAATAAGTAATTCTGCTCTACCATACCAAAGTCAGGGCAAAGTTCTGGTAGTAAGGGTATCCGGTTGCTTGGAGTCTCAAGGATCCCCACAAAAAAGGAACTTCAAAGGGCATGAAGGGGCACAGGCAAGATAAGTTAGACCAACCACTAGTTTCTTTATGGGGAGGATTGTGAAACTACAGAATGGGGGGGTGGAATTCCTAGTCTGATTGAAGGGGACAAAAGGATAGGTGAAGAGGCCCAGGCAACACAAGTAGATTAAGGGACAGATTTTCAGCCACAGTCTTGACAAGAGTTACCCAAACTCACCTTACCTCTTTCTCCTTACTGACATTCAGCCCTCAAACCATGACATTCAGCCCTCAAACCATCCTTTATACAAAGCATGAATCTGCCATGCATCCAAGTTCAACTTACTTTCATTACCAAAGTAGTGGAACTGTCAAGACTCCACCAAAACTCCCAGGCAAGGACAATACAAGAATTCAAAGTCCATATCAACACTGAAGTGTGCAATAACAAAGTTTAGAGCTCCATTACATCAATAAGCAGCATCTAGCTTCATTTGATTACCCCCTTCAGCTTTCATTTCCTCATGGTGTGACCACATTTTGCTCCAGGTGAAATGTCTGGTAGTTCCTTGCATTCTATGGACAGGCTTATCTGGTCACTTAGAATGTACCACCTGCTTGTGCAACACTTACAGCACTCCATTGCTTATCCCAATTCCTGAACTTAGTTAGGTAAATTCCCTGCTCAGAGGAATCCCTGGACCTCTGCTAGGCATCTGAACACTAACATTTCCCCAAGACCATCACACCAACCCTTTGAGTAAAGCTAACCAATTCTACCATCTGGAAAGTAGACTTACTCCCTCACCCAGATGCAGCTATACATAAACTTTTCCCAAATGCCTGCATTAACCTAGCAAGTCAGGAGACTGGCAACTGCTGCAGACAAAATACAGTTGTCTAAAATCTAACAGTACATGTCCTCTTCACTGTTGCAGTACTCCTTGCAATAGGGATCGCCTGCCTAGGAATATCTGGTCAGTATACTGGAGCCTTGTGTTGTAATAGGGATGTCACATCATGTGTATGCTCCACGCATGGCATAGTGCACAAGTACAAACATACCTTTCTCAGAACTAGAATCCAAGGAGGAACATGTCCATCCAAGAGAAAGAAGAGTGAATATTGCAACAGTGAAGAGGACATCTGATAGCTGCCTCAAGGATGCAGGTGTCAATTCTTTGAAAACAGTACCAGAAGTGTGGTAAGAGTGAGCCTTAGAAAAAATAGGCTTTTCCCCATAAAGAGTAAAAGGAAATTACCTTAGAAATCCATGAAGCGTTTGCTTAGAAACCACCAAATCTAAATATGTAGGATGAAACTGAAAGGTGCTCAGATTTATGAATAGCTTCAGAGTGGTCTATGCAAATCCAAGTGTGAACATCCTTCTCATTAGCAGACTGCAGAGAAGGGAAAAAAGTGGGCAAAGACTGATTAAGGGACAACTCCTTAATCTTGGGCATAAAAGTATTACAAAGACCTTCTGTCCTTATGGAAAAACTAAAGGATAAGAACCATAATGGCCTGCAGCTCAAATCACTAGTCTGGAGGTAAAGGCCAAGAATGGTCTTACAAGAACACTATAAAGATGAAGTTGCAGGCTCAAGAACCGGATTCAATTTTTCAGGGACAATTAAAGGTCCTAGGAAGGAGGAATAGGCTTCCTGAAGAGGCCCAATATGAAGGCTGCCTTTAAGGAATTGTTGGGACCTCAAATCTAGAAGCCAAAGGAGGATTCAAAGGCAGACCAGCAGAAATGTCCGATAGGTGGGCTTTCAGCATTGAACAGAAGAGTATGCCAAGCCAGCATGGAATAATTCAGAGATAACCAAAGGACAGAAAGTGGATCCAGGTTACACAAGATATGAAAACAGAACACTTGGATAAAGACTTCTTGGTCTCTTACAGAAAAAAAAGCACATGGTCAGAAAAAAAGGTGCCCAAAATGGATCTAAACTGCATCACCCAGTGTCAGTTGAAAAGTAGTCTTTTGCAAGTACATCCACTCATGAGAACTTTAGGACTACTCTTTGCTAAATGCAGAAGGAACAAATGCTTTCTAGGCTAAAAAAAGGGGTCCTCAGCAATATTTTGGGAGCATCTTGTTCTATCTGGAGCAGGACTTTTTGTACGAGAGGAAGAGAAGGAAGGCTTAAAGAAACATCCCTTCCAAGAAAAGGGGGCATCCACCTTCCAAGCCAGAGGACACAAGACAGGAAGTTGTCTGTTCAGAGGGGGAGCAAAGATTTACCCAAGGAGTACCCCACTGGTGGACAAGGTCCATAAACCCATCTCTGAAGTATTCACTCACGATTTTGTTGTGGACCTGCTCAGACTGCCACAATGTTCTGATATGAAGGAATATGAACAGCCTGAAGAGAGTTTGATCCGAAACTTGAGGTGCTGGTTGGCACAAGAGACTGTGTCCCTCCTTGCTTGTTGATGTAGTGCAATGTAGTATTGTTTGAAGATTGAGGGGCCCTTGATGAAGGGCTAGAACTCATCTTTGATACTGATGTGGTCCTTTTGACAGAGACCAATGGCCCTGGCCTGAACTTGAGGGCCAAAGGAAGCTCTCCACCCCATGTCAGAGGCATCTGAAAAAAAGAAGTTCCTGAGTGGGGATTGGAGGTTGAAAAAGGAAGCCCTGGATTGAGGAATTGAATCCACCACTGAAGCTCCAGCTTGAGGCATGAGAGAAGAGGAATTGCAAAAGTCTAGAGAATAAAGACAGACTGACTTTAAAACCACTGGAGCTCTCATATGAAGCTTGGCCAGAGAAAGCACAGAAATGCTGGAAGCCATGTATCCCAGAGCCCTTACAAACTTCCAGGTTGTAATGGAGGTCAGAGAAGGGACTGAAAGAATGCAGAGTTAAAGCCTTGGAAGGAGGCAGGTATTCCAGCACTGGGATTTCTGGAGCCTGCAAACATGGAATGACTTTGAAATTCACTGTAAACCCTAGACTTTTGACAAATAGTATAGTGAAGAAGCAAAATCTCTGGAGAGGAAGCCTGAACAGGTCATCCAAATAAGGAAAGATCTGTATCCCCTTCATCATGCAAAACAGCAATCAGAGGTGCAAGGCATTTGGTACAGGCCCTTTGTGCAGTAGGCCAAAGGGCAAAGCAGAGAAGAGAAAATGCAAGGAAGCAACACTAAATGTAAAAATCCCTGAAAAGGGGATGAAAAGTGATTGAGATAGGATGGATGCAGAACTTTCTGGAATAAAATCTATTCCCCTTTTCAGGAGCCAAAACTGCTTGAATGGTTCCTTGAGACAAATTTCAAAACATCTAGGAAAAAAAGGTCAGTTACAGAGGTTGATGAAAGCAGAAAACTCAGGGGAAGAGAAGAGGATTTCCAAGCCATGCACTACCACCTGACAAATGGGCAGAACCCAAGAATTCTGAGGTGCTCTGTCCCTTCCCAAGAGACACCAACTTGGCTGAGAGAGGATGGATGAAGACAATTTGGCTAGTCTGGAAAGTGGCTTCTGAGCTGTAAGTTTGGGTAGACTTGGCAGGAGCGGTCCTTCTACCAACCTTAAAGAGGTAAAGACTGTATGGACAAAGGCAGATTTAGAAAGGTAAATTGTTTCCCCTGTTCCCAAATTTGTTAAATATTTTAAATTCTTGCCTTACCCTTTCTTGGAGAGGGTTCAGCAGCTACAGAACCAAAGGCTTGACAGGAGAATCATCAGCTTGACCTCCGGCAGAGATCAAAGGTGAAACGAGGAATACCTCACAAAACCAAAGGCAGCAGCTCTAGACAAGGCATCAGCTGTCACAACTAAATTTAATGGAATGGTGAGTCACTTAAGAGGACCCTAACAGAGGCCCAGAGACACTCAAGCTCTGAAATAACCTGAAAAGGCAGAGAAGGGCCAAGTGTTACCATACCTCTCCATGGTTCTGCTGTCCTTTGAGAGGAGCAGCTTAGAAAGGTAAAAGCGTAGGTGGCCTAGAATAAAAAACAGAATAGTAATAAGGACACTTGTAAAGAAGTCTACAGTCTTATACCATATCAAACAAGGAAGCAAGAGCAGAACAGCACCAGACTAGGGAGACTCCATACAGGACCTAGGTACACTCCCACTTAAACTCCATCATACAGGATAATGCATCCCCAGAAGACAGACCAATAGACTCCTCCTCAGAATCATAATCAAAAGGAAAGGAAAGGGAATCTGGGAGGAATAGGCCAAGGATTCCTCAGAGGAGATCTGCTCCCTAGGCCTCAGTAGAAGACTGAGGGGGATTCAAAGCCCTGAGTGCATTAAAATAAATGCAGTGTGAAATCCTACCATTCATGCTGAGGATCAGGAGAAGTGGGCTCAAGTCTTCTGCTTCCTTTTCAAAGGGATGCCAGCTTTAAAAATCTTAGGCTGCTCAGACATCTGCCAATACTCCATGTAGTAGGAATTTCCTCCCCCATCAAGGATTTGTGGAACACCCCTAGGCTCTTCAGAAATACAGCCACAGGTCCCCCCTGAACATCCAAAGCAGATGCTTAGAGCCCCTGGGGACATGAGAAGCCAGATCCATGACAGCCTCTGAAGTGGTCGCAGCAGAGGAATCCAACTAACCAGGCAGTCCTCTGGATGGGTCTATTATAATCTCGAAGTTGCAGATCAAATACAATATGGTAGACACCATATTATCAAAGTTCCATAACTTCAAATATAAAAAAATTTGAAACTGCAAATGCTTACCCTAACGATTTTAAGCAGGGGGCAAGCCACAAACTACTTAATATACCAACTCAGAGATCGCACTTTAATGTTGTATGGTGCGGAAAGGGAAGATTTCCCTTTCCTGCACTGTAGCACAATCCAAGTTGGTATATTTAAGCAGCAGGGGTGTGGGGGGTTGCCCCCTGCCTACACCAGTTAATTTTATTGCTTTGTTTTATTAAAAATTTCAATGCATAGTTAGATGTTTATGCATTAGATCCATTAAACAGTTGATATTATAATAGACCCCCTCTATCTCTAGAGCCCAGTGAAAACCCAGCAGAGGCAGTACAGATGAAGAATCAGACTGAACTTTGACCTTCATTGATATCTGGCCCTTAGGCTGGGATGATTCCATCATAGTACCCAGAGCCAACAATTTAATGTCTCCAGGTAAATAGCTAAAGAGTAGAAATGACCAAGCAAAGTTTGGGACAAACGCCTGACAAATAGGACAAGATATATGGTCATGTAAAGCACCTAAGCAAAACAAGCGCTGCTTGTGACTGTCCTTATGGGGAAATCTGACTTGCACACTGGCATTTTTCCTTTCTGGGGGGGGGGGGGGGGACATTAAACCAAACTATCACAAAAAAAAAAGAAAAAAAAAAAAAAGGCACATCAGAAAAACAGCTTGGCAACCAGCAGACAAGAGCATTCAGACCAATTATCAGAGATGGCATTTGGACTAGCAGCAAAGTTGCTCCGAGGAAGGTAAGTCCATGTCACCTTTATGCCCTATGCAGGGAGCATGTGACATATTCCCAAGGCTTTGGTATACTGGCCAGACAGGCTGCCCTAGGCAGAGGATCCCTATTGTAAGGATCCCTATTGTAAGGAATACTGAAACATTGATGTGGAAGGACAACTATTGCTGGGGAAGCCTTCTTTCCAATAAACCAATGCTCTGAAGTTTGCTATACTGAATAAGGAAATTATTCAAATGATGTGCCCCATTGAGCCACACATTGAATACACAGGCTATTCCACACATTGAATACACAGGCTATTCCATTTCATACAAGAATTTGAGGATTAATGCCAAAGCTTGCAATACTGGAGAAACAGGTGTAAATCTGCAACATATCCTGTGATCCAAAGTGAGCAAAGCAACCTAGCAATATGCCAGTCAGCATGTGAAAACTCCAGAGATCAAAATTAGTTATGACACTTTGCCAAAGACCATTCCTAATGCCAGGACACAATCATGCTCCTGCATATTCTAAAAATTTGTCATACAATAAGGACTGTATTTAACTTACTGATTGAGCAGCCGAGGGCAGCATCAACCAAGATTACCATCCACATCTGTCGGTAAAGTACTGTGGCACGTACCATTTCTATAGGAATTCCTTCCACCTATGAAAAAAAATTCAGTCAGTCCTTAAATACTCAAAATAGATGTATTATCAATGAATAAAGTCCATTAAAACTTGAGCACACTGAGCAGGGTACCTGCATGCATATACCAGTTCAAACAGATACACAGTGCACCTTGGGGGGGGGGGGATAAGGCAAAGCTCTAAAACTGCTTTTTAATGATACATTGGCCCCCAATGGCCCTGGTTTTCAATTAAGGAATTCCCAATATTATTCTAGCATGTCCAAAGGTCAGTTGTCAATCTCCTCTCCGGTCCAGCTGGTGCATCTGGGAATCTTGGGGAAATGTTACAACTGCCTCATGTACACAGACAACCCTCTCCTCCTCCCAACAAATTCCAACACATGAGAGATGCAACCATATAGCCAAACTGGAGGCCAAGCTCTCAACTCAGTACTGGCATAACCAGTCAGGAGAAGGAAACCACACTCAATTCCAGTCTCAGACCTACCATGACAGCAAACCAAACACATAAAATATACTCCGAGGCTCTAAATAAAGATCTGCTGAAGCAGCAGAGACCTCCAAAGCAGACACCCAAGCAGCCGCTACCCCAAAACAACGTGCAACACATCTCACAAAGCCAGTGTGACGAACAGTCACAACCCTCAAGACTAAACACACCTGATACACTTGTAATAGGTGACTATAGTCAGGCACACTGACATCCCGCTCAGGCTGAACAAGGAGAAGGTCACAGTGAGCAGCCCGTCAGGCGCTAGGATCCACCACATAACACAAGCACTCCGGTCACTCCCAAGTACAAATATGACTCAGCCATTGTCCATGCTGGTGTGAATGACCTGAGACGTACCTCCCTGGACTACATGGAGACAAAGGAGCTCTGGGCATGTAGCCCAGGCCAGTATGACCCTGACCTTGAGTAGCATCTTACCCTCACCAAGAATAATGCCACAATATGAAGACAAGATGATCAATTAACAACTGGCTTAAGTACTGGTGTCATTCAAAGGGGATCCAATGCCTGTCAGCTTGGGATGATATGCTCGACAAGCCACGATGCTTCGCTAGGGATGGCTTGCACCTGTCACCCCTAGGCTTTTGGATATTGGCAAAGGCTCTTGCTACCCCCATAGTGCCATTTTTAGGCAAGGCTCAAAAGACAAACCCACCTCCATGGGTATCACAAGGGATAAGAAACTAAGAGCAATGCTACTCAATGCCAGAAGTCTAAACCTCAAAATGCACGCACTCAAAACTCTCCTTAGCATGGAGAACATAGATATCTGTGCAGTAACAGAAACCTGGTTCAGGGCTCCCGAGAGCACCCCAGCACTACCAGGTTATACCTTATACATACCATGCTTTTTGGCCCCAAAACTTGGACCGAACCACAAAAGGAGGGGGGAGTATCGATATTCAAAGATACCCACACCTCCAGGTTGGTGGCAAAGCACGAAGCAGAGACTATCCATGTGCAACTAACAGTGGGTAAAACTGCTTTCCAGTTTATAGCCTGCTACAGACCACCCTCCCAAACCCAGGAACCCCACTTGGCCTTCCTGAGAAGGCTGGAAAATATGAAGGTCTCTCCAAACACCATTATATTGGGCGACTTCAACTACCCAAACAGACTGGGAGCATTACTCTAGCTCCAACACCCTAGCCCAAAGGTTCCTAGAATTTATAAACTCAAATGCTATGAAACCACTTGTTACCACTCCAAGAGGGGAAAACATACTAGACCGGATCACCAACATGGGGACTATGCTCCAGACCAGAAGTGTATCCCTCACTGGTAAGATCAGACCATAAACTAATCTCACTGGATATTCACATTGCGACCCCACCCCCTGCCCAGAAAACCACATTGAAAAACTTCTCTAAAGCAAATTTCACACTCCTCAAAACTGAAGTGGAATCCTTCAAAGCCCCCGGGCCTGTGGAAAATACGGCCCAGACTGCAGAGTCCTTTATAAACGCATTCTATGAACACCTTCAGGAATGCATGGATCATGCAATCCCAAATAAAACCAAGACCCAATCCTCCAAAGGCAGACGTCCTGTCTGGTGGACCCCAGCCATAAACTATACAATAGGAGGAAGCTACTAAATGAGAGCAAAATCCCAAAAAGGGAAGGCATCACTGATCAGTATTGGCAAAAAACTACGGGCACACATAAAATTGTTTAAGGCCAGCTTCAACAGAAAAATTGCACAGGACACCAAGGATAATCACAAGGCTTTTTTTAGTGGTTAGGAACCTGGGTGGTAATTCCCAGATATGCTCAGAATTGGTCCAAAATTACAAAAACACACCGAACCCACAGACATTGCCAACATCCTAGCAGACAGGTTTAGCGCAAACTTCTTCCCCCCCCCCACCAAAAGGGCAAATATATCCCAGCAGAGTGCTGCCCCCCTGACATCTCAGATGCTCAGGTAAGAGCCGCCCTCTCCAAAGCAAAAAACACAGCATCAATGGGACCAGACGGTGTCCCGGGCTGCGTCCTATATGAACTCCAAGAAGAGCTAAACCCAACATAAAACTACTGTTCAGTCTCAGCCTTACTACAGGATATGTGCCCAAAGAGTGGCATACAACAGTTGTCCCTCTCCATAAAGGTGGTGCCTCAATGTCGCCCCATAAGCCTGACTAGCTTGGTCTGCAAAGCTATGGAAATGATAATCATGGACCTCAAAGATATTGGGGACCTACAAACACTGGATCCTAACCAGTTCGGCTTTGTTAAGGGCAGATCCTGCCTCTTAAACCTGGTTGATTTCTTTGAAACAAGTCACCAAGGCCATTGACGAGGGGAAGATGGTCCACACAGCCTACCTGGACCTTGCAAGCGCCTTAGATACAATACCCCACTCTGGCATTATAGATAAGCTCACCAGCTTAAATACATGTCACTAGATGGATTGCAAATTGGCTCAAGGACAGAACCCACATGGTTAGAATTGCTGGAGCCATGTCAGACTCCAAACCAGTTAAAAGTGGTGTCCCACAAGGCTCAGTCCTGGGACCTCTCTTGTTCGGTATATATTTCTCGGACATACAGGTCAACACGGAAGGACTGTGGCTGTCCATGTTCACAGATTACTGCAAACTGGGCGCCATAATAGACTCTCCAGCCGACACAAGCATCCTCCAAAAGGGCCTCAGAAACAGACAACTGGTGCCAGAGCCATGGCCTCAAGCTAAATGCCAAAGTGCCCACAAATTACCACATAGGTGGTAATCCATTAAGTACAGAAGTAATTAGGGACCCAAGTTGATAGCAATCTCTCATTTGACAACCACGTGGCCAAAGTAGTTAGAAAAACATTTTATATAACCCACCTAATCATGAAGGGATTCCCATCTAGATCAGGGGACGTCATCGTGCCTCTTTACTCATCCCTAAATCAGGCCCATAATTGAGTACAATGCCCCTTTTGGGATGTACCTTACCAGACACCTGCAGCAACTGGAAAGACCCCAGAAGTACCTCACCAAGAGGATCACAGGGCTCAAACATATGCTGCCCGGTTAAAGAAACTCCAGCTCAGTGGCATACCGCCTGTTCAGAGGCGATCTGTGCCTGACGTATAAAGCCATGTCCAACCCAGAATTAATGGATATGCTGCACCTCAGAAAATCCAAATCCCATATAGAGCTACGCGCTCGAGAGACTTGAACCTCGGCACTGAAATAGGACATGGCTGGAGGGACAGATTCATAACCCAGAGGCTCCCTTCACTCTGGAATAAAATCCCAGTCCAGGTTAGGCAGAGTCCCTCATTGACTCTCAAAGAGGAATCTTGATGAGTGGATAGGAGATTGTAGGTTTACCCCGGGTATCACTTCTGTCACTGTTAGACAGAGGCACAGTATGCTAACCTCAAAAAAGGGCATAGCAAAATTCATTTAAAATGGGTGGCGAAAGCCAAACACATTCTGGCTAGGCTTATAAATGCCCTAGGGCAGATAGCCTAGTATGAACCTATGAACCTCTTCATATCAATTTTGCCCAAGATTAGGAAATGTGCAAACTAGATCATCCATCAGTTCCAGAACCAATACCAGTAATGGACAAGTGCCAAAGAATCAGACCAAGACAGCAGAAGCTTCAGTGCCTTCCTTTTCTTCAAGACAGGCTTTCTACCCTGGCTTCATTCTCAGTATAAAGCAGCCATTAGTCACTTACCCAAAGGGGAAATAGGAGTGCATGCAGGAATGAGAGAGCAGCACAAATGACAAAGAATGAAGGGCAACTGGCCAGATAAGGCTCCCAGATAACATTTGGTGCGGCACCTATTTAGCTTTTTCCTAGGGCTATGCTTAGCAGACTAAATGCATCAGCACGCACTTCAATGTGAAGTCAGAGGAGTGGAGTTTATTCTGATGTGGGTTAAAGATCATCCCCACCATAGGGTCTAGGAGATTTTTGTAGCAACCCCCTTATTTTCGACCCAGTGTTAAATAGGCAAATAAGAATGGTTTTGCCACCCCAACCCTAATCTGTTCTACTCAATTAGCTTTATTCAGGCCTGGATCCAATCCACCCCTCCCCTCTTAATTGCCTGGTCTGGGGTCTCCACCACCCCCCCACCCAAAATTTTAAATTTTAAACCAACTGTTCAGCCATTAAAATAAAGCTGATAAAGTTACAGGATATCTGGAAGTTATGGTAAATGCTTAAAGTATATGCTTCAAGTATAGCGACTAATGTAGCTTCTATATGGTCAGTACATGTGGAAATGGGCATCATGGAGAAAGCCCCAGTACCACCACTAAAGATCCAGAGGAAGAGCCTCCAATCATATTCTAGCATAATTTCTAATCCATACTGAACAAACACCCTCTGGAAGCTTAAAGAATTTGTAACAGAAACCAGAATGCCTTTATGGATAGAACAGGCAATGGACAATCCAATTGTCTAATGTTATGGGCAGACCACAATTTTCTTGCATGCGTAATTATGCATTTCATACCAGCAGTAAAACGTTTGTTCTCCAATCCAAAGTTTTACATGATTTTTAAGCTTGAGCCTAAGCAACATGCAATTGATTCAACAAGTGTCAGGTATGTTTACAGCCAACCTTAAGTTATGCTTCTGTGTACAAGAGTTCACTCCCCTTAGACTATTTGCACAGAAATTCAGTGCTGTCAAGTCTTCTCAATCTTAGTTTCGTAGGTATACACTAGGCCAGTGACCTCCATAGCCTTTATAAGACTAGCAATGCAACCCAACCCAATTGTGTCCCTATGCATCACAGGGGATTTTTAGGAGGGGAGTTACATGGTTCATCCAGAACAAGCCTGGATCCTCCAGACCTACCATTCCAGGGTATTAACCATTAAGCTATTCAGCTTGTAGTTTTTGTTGGTTTTGCAGTCAAAGCTGATTTTAAGATGATGCAATGCGTTATCTATTCTAGAAAAGCTGCTTGCCATTCCGCTAGCTGCTATAACCCCCTAGTACTATTGTGAGGCGTTTTGGAAGGATGGTCTTAAAAACGATCTTAGACAAGAATCACCTCTTCCAGAAATCTAGCCAATCCCAGTTTTCCTCCAATTAAATATTTTTGAAATTAAAGGTACTAAAACAAAAAAACACAACCTTTTGTCAGAATGCTTTAACCACAATGGGGATTTATAAGTTAAGTCACTAAAAAAATCAAAACTAGGTTAAATGATCAGCACAATGTTGTGCCAAAGAAGAATCCATTGCTGTGCTAGAGGCATGTTACTGTTAAATGAACGGTTGCAAATTATTTTACTAAGACTTACTGAAAAATTCATATCCATAATTTCAAGCAACTCTGCCAATATGAATAGCATACAGATGCTATGAAATACGGTACCTTAGTTGTATTTCAAACGCTGCCAAGCAGAATGCCTACACTTGCAAAATGTGACTTTCATAATCTATTCAGAAAGTCAGACTGTCTTTGGCCATTGAAACAGATGCATAGTTTGTACTTGAGGAAAGTCATTAAGCATAGTACTAATACAATCTGTTTATATTAAATCAATTTTCAATGTGCAAGCGCCTCATTTTTAATAATGGAGGTTAGTTCAGACGCTTTTACTAACTGGCTACGGGAGTACATTGAAATACTCTACCAAATATAAAAGATTGCTTTCAATATTATATTGCATTAGAAAGTTGTCCAAATGGGTCAAAACCTTGCATACCTTTCCCCAGGAAAAACTACCACAGCCCTTTCAATGCAAGTTGTTAAAGTTGTTGAGACTAGTAAATGGGATATTCACAGTGCTCTAGCCTGAAAACATCACTACAGGGAGGAGTTTCCAGAGTATGGAATGCAATAACTAGGCAAGTACCTGCCCATAGACACAGGATCACCGTTTAAGTGACTTGTTCATTCACACCAGAGAAGTGAGCCTAAACTTTTAATCCTAGGTTGTTACGAGATCATATATTTATTCTTGTGGTAAATTGACTTAACATGAATCCGGATGAAAGTCCAGAAGCTCTCAAATTATCCATAGATCAAAGGCTACAAGATGCTATGGATGATGGTCCTTTCATAAACCTGTGGTTTTCTAGCAAATTATAGTCATTAAAAAATAATGGCAGGCATTAAGAGTTTGACTTCATACCATTCAGAAAATTCATGCAAAACCTGTTATATCAACCCGCTTAAAGGTGTTGAGAGCAATAAGTTGTCCCTATTTTGGGCCTTTGTCCCACTTAATGGCTTTGTCCAGATTAAGTCTGGGTCTGGAGTGCTTTTGACTACAATTGGTTTTATGTTAAGAGCAAAACAGGAATTATTGCTCAAGGAACTGAAAGCATTTGAGGATGCATTGTGGTTGGGATAGGACAACATAAAACAAAGGCAACCATCAGTACTGACAGGTTACATAATATTTATCACAAGACTCCTTTACTGACCATACACTGAAGTTGACCATACACTGGAGTAGACCAAAGGTAAAGTTATGTCAGATGTCAGACTAATCTGGATGTTGTGTTTGATACATGTCAAAGAAATTCAGAGTGAAGCTTGGGAATCTTGTTATCCATGTCAAGACAGCTTCCCAGGTTATAATTGAAAAAAACAAAATCAAACTTGTGCACCAATCTTTACCTACTCCTATGCAGTGGAAGTAGTCAACAACTTAGTAAGCCATAACACTAACTGCTGCCACCCAAAGAGAGCAAAATCCCATAACCACTTCATTTGTTCAAATAAATCATTTAAATTGTTTTTTTGCAGCTCTTCATGTGTGGTTGCTGAAGTCTGTCAAATGAAAGACTAGTGCTAAACATTGCTGGAGTGCTTGAGCACCTTTGTCAAAAGCCTGTCCTTTCACAGCATAATCACTGCACTCCATGCACTGTGTACACACTTTTCGGTCTCATGAGACTTTCCCCAATAAGCATTGGTGACCAATAGGTCAGTAGCAAGGTCAGTATCTCAAGATTACTAGGTCAAATTGTATGCCATTACACATCTCTGCAATGGAACAGTTAAACTGCAGTAGCAAAAACTGGTAGCAAGTCTCCAAAAGCTTTCCAGAGCACTAGAAGTTTTATCCAAGCAATCATTTAATACATACCTTAAGGGCACCTGAAACTACCAAGCAAGTCTTAGTTCAGAAAGCAATCAGTTAAAAGTTCACTAAAATTAACATTCTAGGATGCTTCCTAAACTTAAACAGGGCCACAAAAAAAAAAAAAAAAAAAAAAATTTAACCCACAGCTTCTGGATGGGCTTTGTCCTGAGAAATGGAGGACTGCAACAGTCATCCCTCTGCACAAGGGCCAACCCCTCCCCAATCAGGGAACTACAGACCCATAAGCTTTACCAAGCTCAACTGCAAGGCCATGGAGAAAGTCATGGACCCGATCAATAACTACATAGGAATCAAACCATACCCCCTCAACCTCAGACCAAGAAATATTGACACCATAAATAAAAAAGTGGGACAAAGGCCCAAAATTAGGGACTTTAAAATATTGCTCTTACAAACTTACGTTGATAGAATGGGGTGAAGGGTACTAAGCCTGAAACTCAAGGTCCGTTTCCAAGTGCAATCTTTAATGATTTTGCCATTTGACAGAAAACCACAATTATGAAAAACTGACCAAAAACAAGTCAAATCTGGACATGTACAGTAGAGGTATGGACCAGACCCAGTTTGGCTTGGTCTTGCCTGCTTAAGATAATGGACTAATTTACAAGGGCCATGGATGACAAAAAAAAAAAAGTACACTAATCTAGACCTGCCAAAGCTCTACAATCCCCCACTATGGGATCAGAGTTTAGCATAAAACAAATCACCACCTGACAGCAAACTGGCAGGGCACACTGTCCATATAGGAGAATCCACTTCCAATAAACCTGTTACTAACAATATCCCACAGGGCTCAGTGTTGGAACCCCTCTGGTTTTGTATATACCCCTGAAGTGAAGGCCAGTATTTGAGGCCCTCTGGTTCAGAGTTTGCCAGTAACTAAGCTGGGAACATCTCCAACATACCACAAACAGGCCTAAAAATGACAAACTGACAAAACCTAGCCAGAGACCAATGCTAAATAAAATGCATAATCATACCCTCAGATATCACTGTAAATATTGCTTGTAGACCCAGTTGTGAGAGTTGCAGTAGCTACAGTAGTGAAAATGAATCCTTCTGGAAGATTCCATTTACATAAAGTCAGTGCCATTGTAATCAGCCCTCAGTCCCATAAGAATGGCAATGCTCCCCTTTTGAATGTAAAACGAGTGAGAATGTCTTATGCAGACTAAAGGCCCTGTCCCTTTAGTCCCATCATCATTTGAGAGGTTACTTATGCCCAACCTACAAGGCATTCTCTGATCCAGCTCCAATGAAAAGGTTACATATTTGGAAGAAAAATATGAGGGTTACAGATTGCATGGACCTTAGCCTTATTTGTGAATAAGAGATCCATATCCCAGAGGTTACCTTTTCTATGGAATGAGGCTACCTTTTCTATGGAATGACTTTCCATCTTCATAAAAGCCCATCCCTTATTTCTTCAAAAAGTATTTAAATACATTGGATGGGAAAACAAATTCACTCCCAGGTACTACCCATCTCCTTTATGGAGAGCAGTAGTCTGTAAAAGGACTCTGGGCTCAAACACCCACTACCCTAATTCCCCAGACACAAGATGTGTAGCAAGACAATAGGTATTACTGGCCAAGCTTGTAAAGGCCCTTCTGCTATTAGAAGAGTTATCACCTATGAACCTAGGTTATGCCAACCAATGTGCAAGATAAGTTTTGAGGGGCAGTGCAGTTAAATACTGGTAGAATCAGATGGCAGCTCATCTGGCAAGAAAGTTCTATAGAACTAGAATGGTAGAATGCCTATATTTCTCACCATTATGCCAAGAAACAGGACCCGCAGCCACCCAGAGTAGCTTAGCAAATTTATGTGAATGAAAAGCTGCTGGATTTTTATTGTTCCACTAAAGTATAATGCAATAATTCAGCAAAGGTTTGAGTGCTACTTAAAATTACTTTACTGGAAATTTGAAGAAACAAGACTTGGTACCACTTAGGACCAAATCCATGTCCTTCAGCACTACCAGTCACCTCATTAGCAACTTTAGTCCTGGGCACACATCAAACCTGGACAGAATATATTGCATGGTCAGATGGGAAAGGAGCACAAGCCCACTTCTGAAGTGACATTTCCTAGAGATTTTTTGAACCTCCAGCATCTGAGACCATGGTCATCTCAAGTGATGACACATTGAGCCCCTGGAGGACATTTGATCCATTCTCATTTCCCCAATTCAGCAGCTAATAAAAAGGGCTACAATCTACCTCATGTCAGCAAGATTGAGAGGAGATTGGTCCAACAGGTTTCCCACTTGAGGACTAGGAGTCCAGTTAAAATGATGCAACAGGACTTTTCACCAACACTAAACTTTCAAGTATTAGTTTTAACACTTTATATCCAATTAGTAGGAAACAGGCACAATTGTACCACATCTACACACCAGTTCCAGTACTCCAATTAGCCCTTGCTAGCCAAATTTAAATGAAAGCCAAGCACCATCTTGAAATGCTGCACTCGTCTCAGATCTCTGGAGGGAAAACAGCTTTTTCAGAAGTAAATTTGTTCTGCATCACTGTTGGCAGTATTCTAAACAGAAGGGATCTCCTGCCAAGGGCAGCCTAGTGTGTGGCCTGCATACAAAAGCCTAATGGATCTTGCATGCACCATCTCACACTTGTGCTCCCACCACAGAACATAGGCCATAAAAGGCTGTATGGACAATTACCCAGAATCTTAGACACCAGCTCGAACACCATTGTGTTGGTCAGAACACCCAGTTACTTGAATATTTTGCCACAAGTTCTCTGTTGGGGTTGTTTTTCCTCCTTCCTTGGTCTATTTTGCTGCCTACTGTCACCCAGAGTGTTGAGGCAGACTCCCCACAAGAATAATTGTTTTGTTAGTTTCCTGCAACCATAACTCTTGCAGGATCTGTTAAGCGTTTTATGTTAAACACTCAGAACAAGATGGTTTAAGATAAATGGCCAAGGAAGAAATGGCTTAAAGAAATGGCTTAAACAGTTCTGTGTTACAGGATTCTGCCATGGTACCATGGGCTATTACCCACTTCTGGAGTGGGAGTACTTTACCTTCTTAAGGTGGAAGTAACTCCGTAGGTAGAGTTCTACAAAAGGATTCCTCTGGCACAACTCTGGAGGCTGGCATGATCAGGTCTTTCCTCTCTTGAAAGAGAAACCATGGTCATCTAGAAAGGTCCTAGAGGAACCATGGTAATCTAAGAAGGTCCTAGAGGGATTCTGCAGATTTATCAGGGAGGAGATTCCACATTCTCTTATCAAAGATCACCAAGGGCCAGAACCTCCAGTATTTGTTAGGGCTGATGTCCCTTTCAAGGAAGGGAAAATTAAGCACGTTTCAGTCCATCCTAAAGATGCTTCAAAAGGGAATGTCAGTTCTCAGGGCTTGTTTTCTGCCTTGAAGGCCCTTTTTAAGGGTTTTTTGTACCAGTGACCTTTACCCTTTCTAAAAAACAGCTTAGGGAACCAGATTCCTCAAATAAAGATTCACTGCCCAATAAGGGGTCTGTCCTATTCAGATGCCTTCACGTTTGCCTTGTAGTTCTAATGAAGAGTCTTGGCCCACCGTTTTTCTGAAGAATTGTCCTTGGAGTACAAAGTACTCTTGTCATCCTAGCAATGGGATTCTCAAGTACAATTCTCCTAAACATATCAGCAGTTCCTCCCATGCCTCCCATGTTGGCTGCCTTGTTGGAAGCAGCAGTGAAAGTATCCAAATCTGATTCTCCACATCCTGCACCCAAGAAACTGGTCCAGAGGACTGGAGACATTTTATTTATTACGTCTCTGCTGACCTAGGTGTGGTGTCAGTCTGACAGATTGAAGCCTTTGCCCTCTGGCAAGGATAGGACTAGAGGATTAGTAAGTTTACACTGCTTAAGGCTGTTAATTACTAGATACACATTACCAGGAATGCTCTGGCCTGGATTGCTCAGACTTGTCAGGTTATTCCTGACCTCTGAATCTGAAGGCAGGTCCTTTACCTTATCTATTTCAGATTCTGCTTCTCAAGTGGCTTACCAAGTGCAACTATGCTGCTTCCTCTTCCAGAGCTGTGGCATTTGGGCCTATCATGAGGCATTATTCTTGCTTTGTCTTTAGTCTGAGATAAAGGCCAAGTTGTTTGATGCTCCTTGGGCCAACATCTTTTGGGACTGCTGCTGACATTTAGTCTCTTCAAGAAAGCCTTGCAGGACCTTAACATTTGTCTTCCTCCTCATACACCCCCAAGTTAAAAGGTATTATCCTAGATCTGCTTTTGTTCACAGGCAACCCCACCAGGCCTCCAATGGCAGACTGGTGATAGGCAGCCTCCAGATTTCTGGAGCCCAGAAACCTCTTATCCAATATGAATTCACCCCTTTTAGACCAGGTTCCCTTTGTCCCTTCTGCATTCCTGGTCTTCCAAATTGGCATCTCATCACTTATGAGTGGAGTTCCACCAGTCAGGCTTACTTCATGGTATAGAAGTCTCTCCCTTTGTCAGAGATTCCTCAACCTCCTCTAGAACAATTTCCCAGAGGTTCTAGGGTCTCTGAAACCAAGGAACCATTCGACCAGTCCCCCTCCCTTTCCATGTGGGAAAGGGCTTTTATTCCAGGTGGTTTCTGGTTCCTCAAAAAGGAGGGCACCAAAACCTATTCTGGATCTTTCCTGGCTCAATACCTTTTTCAAAATGCCTTTCTTTTCATACGTTTACTCTTGAAGTGTCTAGCTCCTGCAATTGCTTCCTGCAGGCTCCAAGGAATTCAGATTTTCTCATTTAGACAAATCTTGCTTCAAGCACATTCTACCAGTCACAGAATCTGAAGCTCACCATCTCTTCTTCAAAGTCTGGGGTTCATCAACTTCCAAAAAATCCATACCAACTCCCTTCTCAGAAGCATAGAATCCTGCATCCCAAGTGCCAATGTTGGCCTCTTCCTCCAACAGAGGGCCACAGTCAATTCCTCCAATTGCCATGCCAGGAGTTTCTTCAGGCCCTGGGATTCATTACATCTATTCCAATGCTTACTCTTGCCAGACTGCATATGCAGAAGCTTCAGTTACCGCAAGTCAGTTTGGCTGCAGCATTTTCACCCTCTGGATTTCAGTGTACCCATCCTTCATCTGAAGGAAGATGAATGGTGGATTCAGTTTGCTCCGAGCTGCCCTTTCAGGCTCTGGTTCCTTCTCTAACTGCTGACAGTGGGTGCTTTTTGGTAACTTGAGAGTTCAGTCTGCCCCCCAAGCAGAAGTTACACCATATCCAAAAAAGCCTTGCAAGAAACCTAGCACAACCATTTAAATGTTTTATTGGTTTATAACCAGTAATTAAAAATTGACATTTCCAATTATACTCCAAGACCAAATGGTTCCAAAGTATATTTTAGAATAGTTTTTTTGCAATAAGACCTACAAATAAAGTTTCCAATACATCCCCCCCCCCAATCAAGCAATCTGTCTTCGCGCCATGAACTTCTACAAAATTTAGACCCCATGGACTACACAATTTATTTTTTATGTATGTTAGTGTTTTTGAAAGCCAGTCTCTCAAATATAAAAATAACCCACAAGTACATTAGTGCATATAACTTCAGTATTACGTGCATAACTTTCCATTCATGTAGAGCCCAATACCATTAAAAATCAGGAAAATATCTTGCAATAAGTTTACAAATAGAGCATTACAAGCAAGTGCCCGTATTAAGGGAATCTTATAAACTGGACTCTGGTGGTGAACTTACACATCACCATATCTGCCAAATTTCTGCCTCTGATATTCACATAATTCTGAGGTATATTTGCCAAACCCTTACCCCTAAGCAACACAGCCAATGATTTCACTTCCTTAACTACTAGTTCAGTCAGGACAAAATACATTTCCTTCCTGTCATTTCCTCTTAAAGGGATGGGACAGTCTTTCATATTGTTTTCAAAAAATTAATGTAAAACTTTTCTGCAGACAATAGCCATATTGTCAATACCAGTGTGCCTTATGCAGACAATACATGCATTAAGTGCTATCTGAGCAAGATATCTGAAATGTAAGCCTCCAAGACAATATTCTTCCATTTCTATACAATACCTATTCACATCACATCTTTCATAAACATCAGCATTATTCAATTAACAAATCAGTGTACTGCGTGATTCATAATCACAATTTGATTACCTTTATCACCTTACTACCACCCTCCAGTCTCAACTTCTTAAAGTCAGATTTAAATTGTGTTGTACATTTGTTTTTCAAATATATGAAATAGATTTTCTACATGAAAGTTTAAAATTTTCACTTGTGGAATAAACTTGCATTGAATTTTGCTTGTAACAGAAGTTAAAACGCATTAATTTTGGTTCAGGAACAAAGCATTCAGACAAAGTAAAAAAGAATCTACACCAATAGTATCCAAGATTTTATCAATAGTCCAAAGCCTAAACATTTAAAAATATGCAGCCACAGTAATTGTGGGGATAAATCTCAAGCCCAAATTTAACCCCAAATAGTTGCTTCTGGTATGTCTATAGTAGATATGATAAAGTACCAAAGATTCAGTCCAGGACAAGTTTGCTGTTATCAGTACCACTTGCAATCGTCATTCTTATGTTCAACCATTTCTATCCCTTTTCTTACCCAGATCGATATACTGAGGAGAATTCATTCAGAAAAGTTCAGAGTCCAATTTATGAGGTGGGCACTTTTGCTTAAGTGTTCTATTTGTCAACCTATTGCAAGATATTTTCCTGCTATTAATGTTTTATGCATGTAATACTGAAGTTTTATATGCACTAAAATGTGCTTGTGGATTTTATATTTGAGACTGGTCAGTCCTTCAATACACTGAGAACACAAGACATCAAAATTAAAGTCCATTGGGTGCTAGAATTTCATGGTGCCAAGCCAGATTGCTTGATGGGGTGTGAATTAATTTGTAGGTGAATGTGCTGCTAATCAAGACAGTTCTTGCAAAACTATTCTAAATTATACTTTAAAACCATTTTGTCTTAATATGGTTTGTGCCATGTTTTCACTCTGAAGACTTTTGGCCAAGGTGCCAAGTCTTGTGGCCATTCATAATTTGTAGTTTCCTTTTGGTGGTTCTGATACCTCTGCTTTCCCTCTTCAGGGTTCTGCAAAAAGATTCAGCTGGACTCAAATTCAGCTAGTGACCACCTTTTTGTCCAAGGCAGCACTGGTTCCCACTAAATGCATCTGGCCAGGGGCAACCACTGCAAGTTACCTCACTGGTGGAGGTCACACAGGACAAGGGTTTGCATCCATCCTCACTTGTCCACTCTTTTCAGACACTGGATAAAGCTTGTGCTCAAGGTTGGAGGAAAGGAAACCCTCAACTAGAAAATTGTGTCCAAATGGACAAGATTCTGCCTGGTGTCATACTGATGGCCAGGACCCTTCAGTGGGGGGGTCCCCTCTGGTAGTCTATTTGTGGGAGTTGCAATTGGTTAGCAGTTTGCTAGTCTGCCCTTCAATTCTCCTTTGGCTTCTTGTTCTGGAGAAGCAAGAATTTCTTAAAGGTGCCCTGCATTAGACCAAACATTCATCCTTCTTGGGACCTTAATTTTGTTTTGAAGAGACTGACTGGCACATTGAGCCTACAGGATTCTGTTTTTGCAGCATTGTACCTGAAGACAATTGTTGCTGGCTCTTGAGCCTACAGGATTCTGTTTTTGCAGCATTGTACCTGAAGACAATTGTTGCTGGCTCAGCCTACAGGATTCTGTTTTTGCAGCATTGTACCTGAAGACAATTGTTGCTGGCTCTGAGCCTACAGGATTCTGTTTTTGCAGCATTGTACCTGAAGACAATTGTTGCTGGCTCTTCTGCTCAGAGTTTGAGCTCCTATAGCCCCTTATGACCATTCATCTTTTTTGGAAATTTTACAGGGATAGGGTGTCCTTCTGTAGTAATACTTTACCAAGGTAGT
This sequence comes from Protopterus annectens, assembly GCF_019279795.1. Taxonomy (NCBI): domain Eukaryota; kingdom Metazoa; phylum Chordata; order Ceratodontiformes; family Protopteridae; genus Protopterus; species Protopterus annectens. Next base: position 800,064,622 of record NC_056739.1, on the reverse strand, counting down.
GAGCTGTCCTTGAATCAGTTGGTACAACTCCTTTCCCCCTTCAGGTCTGCTTGCAAAAAGGGTCCTGCATACCCTGGTATTTGCACAAAGCTCCGGTACTATTTGGATAAAATACCATCATCCTCAAGTCATCAGCTTTCCTTTCATCCAATATTGAGTTTGGCCATTTCTAAGCAACATCTATATCCAAAAGGCCATTTCTTGGTCATACTTTCCATGGCATATCCATCTACTTCTGTTGGAGCTCCTTCCACTAGGGCTGTTGCCTCTTCTGGTGCCTTGAAAGGGAATGGGCACCAATTCCATTCTTCTTGAAGCCACTTCTTAGTCTTCAGTGCATACCTTTACCAAGCGTTATAAGCTGGATATGGTTGGTTTCAAAGGCCAGAGCAGGTTTTGCTGAAACTTTTATAATTGAGGGCTTTTCTCAGCCTTACACCTATTCTGTTTTACTTCATGTTAAGGAGATTACAACTGTGGCATTGGAAGACCCTAGTAGGGTTGTGCAAAATCTTACCATACCAGTAGTTGTCCTCTTCACTGTTGCAATATTCGCTCCATCCCCTCTTCTGGTTTTTGTTTTATAGATTTGCTTCTGGCTGAGGGTTTCTCAATTTTTCTTCTGCATTTTGTTTTTCCTTCTGGATTGTGGATGGACTCCTTTGTCCTATGGAGACAGTTTTCTTGGGAGATTCAATTCTGGGTAGTTGTATCTGTACGTCCCTTTTACACCCTACATTCTGTGCAGAGAGCACAAGTGTGATGTATAGTGCATACAAGATAGGCATTTGTATACTGGCTGCCCTGGGTGGGAGATTCATTCTGCAACCATGAATAGGATGACTGCAACTACGGCTATGCAAGTTTACACTACTACTTTAAATAGGCTGCTAATCCAAATTAGCAACATATGGAGAGGACATCTAGAGCACCAATATTCAAATCTTGAGAGTCTGTATTAGTAATTTAGAAGTCCAACAGTAGCTCATACAGCTGCTAGATTCCTTCATTTTCTCCATCACTCATAGGAGTCCTTGCCCATCTTGGTGAAGACCTCGACAAATGTACAAAGGCCTTCAGTGAATGTGGGCCTAGACTAAAACAAACAAGTCAAAGAATTCTGATACAGCACCTGACATCCACCAATGGGAGTGGTCCTCAGTGGCTGAACATCCATGTTGTCACTGCATCATAGATGAATGCTTATCGGAACCAGAATGCTTATTGGAACCAGAAGGTTTTAAAATGTATGCTAAAGCATACACCAGCACATCAGGTTACTGGAATGTTCCAGTTAGAATGAAATAGCTAAAACACAATAAGACATATCTGGTGCCTGTAAAGGAGGAGAAGTATACCCCCAACAGACAAGTCCGAAATATCTTTGTCTGTGCAATGAACAGCAAAGGTACCTCATGTGAAATGGATAAAAATTTACCAGTCCCAAAAATATGGCAGAACTCCAGTATGGAGTACAGACTACTGGCTACTGCTCCACCATCCAATATAGATTAGAAGAGGGGAAGGGGATTTTCATTTCACTTTAGATGTACAGAAACTAGGAAAGCTGGCGGTGGAATACAGACACCCAAGTAGCCTGCAAATGAAAGTGTGCAGGAAAAAAGCAGGAGATAAATGAACCTGGCCAAGAAGGAATGATGAAGAGGCTAAGAAGACTGGTACAACAAGACCCCACCAGCTTCTGGAAGGGGTAATTCCAGCTGATCAAGCCCAACAGAAGCTATATTGCCCCATACTCAATATAACAGTCCACCCTAGTCAAGAACAGCACCAATAAAAATGAAACTAGAGAAAGAAGCATGCTCAGACAAATATATTGGGAGATTGAGGTGGGGAAGTTACTCCCTAGATGAGTATCCAAAATGCCTGGAGAATAAGCATTCTAGTGCCAGTGTAGAAAAGGTGGGAGGACCTTCACAACTGGGCAGTACAGAGTTAAACTCTTCATAGCATGAATGTGATGGATACAAGCGATTCAGATTGCAGCACAATCTAATAGTATGGCAGAAGGGATACAAGCGATTGGGCATTCCTAAACTTGTTGAAATCTTATGCCCCAGGATTGATTTAAACCATTCATAATTTGTGCAGGCTATGTTCAGACAAAGGGGTTCCTAGTGAAGTGTGCAGGCTATGTTCAGACAAAGGGGTTCCTAGTGAAGTGTGCATAAAGGTTCAACTTGGAGCCCATTGCTGTTGATACTGATTGCAGAGGACACAGATGAATAAAGTTGTTGTATACAGACAATATGGCTTTACAAGCAAGCTGTGGACAATAACTTCAGCAAATGATATGAAAAAGGAATGCAAAACTGATGATGAAGCTGGAGAGAGAGTCAGCTTCCAAGTATCAGGAAGATCAGAGACTGGCATTGCAGCCAACTGGCAGAATGTCATGGATAGTGTGCAACATAATTCAAAGATGAAAGTAATGTGTACAAAATATAGTTGCACAACCAAGACTCATGTATGATCTAGAAGGCTGGGCAGTGAATGAGGAGTTGAAGCTAGATGTGATGGAGGTGTACTGCCTCAGAGACAGGTGATAAGATTCACACCGTGGGAAAGAAATGAGACAAAAGCTCAGGTAGCTCCAATTGCAGAAAACGTCAAAACATTATGGCGGTTTGGGCACATGTGCAGGACAGAAAACAAATTTATGAAGATTTTGGGAAGAGAATTTGGAGGAGAGGAAACAGAAATCCAGGAAAGAGAATGATGGATTGAAAGTACCTGTGAAAGGCGTCTGCCAAAGATAGGAGTGTGTGACTAGAGAGGTGTTGACAGTTATGACCACATGTAGAAAACTAGGAATAAAAAGGAACTGGCAACTCTGGAAGGGGAGGCATTTAGGACCAGCATTACACTATCACCTATTAAAGCATACCAATAGAAGTCAGATTTGCCATTTTAAAGTTCCTGTAAATAGTGGAAACCCACAGGAAGAGTTCTGTAATAAGTGGGAAGTATTGGCATCAACCTGTCCAAAAGTCACCAATGCAGATCATAGGGATGCAGGAAAAGCAGAGGCATTTTCACAAATTCATCAGAAGACAACCTTTCATGCTCATTTACACTATAGCAGAAAAACTGCAGCACTTGTGCTTCTAGACAGAGAAAGCTTAGCTTACCATCTCAACATAGGACTGGTTTTGACCATAGGGTGCCCTCAAGAATACTCTTGTTCCTGTAGTGTTGACAGTGTAGCCCATTTTCTGCACATCCAAAGCAGGAATAATTTCAGTAGGCTTAGTGTCTGGGTAATGAAACACAACCTGCCAGACTTGGGATTGCGCTAGTTGTGCCTAGAATTAAAGAGTTAAAGTACAAGTATTACAAAAATTGAAAAGTGCCAGCCTTTAATACATCAGATTTCTGCATATGCCAGTTACAATAAAACCAAAACAAGTCTGCCAAGTCATCAGGAGCAAAGATTACTCTGAACTTTCTAGACAAACCTTGTACAGGACAGGTGCCATTGTTGGCCCTTGTCTATTTTCGCAAAGAGCACATTCGATATGACCTAGGGCCAGGAAAGCAAACATTTTATTTGTATTAGACAGGAAGGTGAGCTCTTTTCAGCAAATTACCTGAACTACTTCCAACAAAAAAGTTGCGTACAGTATAATGCTGCAAATGGCTTACAGACATTCAGAAGTACCTTCATATTTAATTTTCATAAGACAGTCTAGCTCAGAGAGATTGAGCCCCAAATGCAACCCAGGTTATTGGGGTTCAGTTGGCAGCCCTGGCTCTGAAGGAGCCCAGCAGTACTAACAGAAACCTCAGTGGAGGCAAGGAGCCCCCCCCCCCCCAATCAATCTAGTCCACATTCCCATTATAGCCATCTGCAGATTTGGCTAGCACTTGGATTGTGCCCAGTGATGGAAAACCCAAGAGGGTCCAATAATCAGGGACAAAATGGAGGAAGTTTTGGTAAATTGTATCCTGTATGTGTTTGCACATCCTGTATGTGTTTGCACCAGGCTTTTGCACATCCTGTATGTGTTTGCACCAGGCTTTTTTTGGTTTCAAGAATGTAAATGCCTGAAACGCATTCAATCTTTCTTTCCCTTATTAATGGATTAGAGGTGGGGGGGTTCTCTTTCCATCTAGATGATTTGCCTAGCATGTGCACTTTTGTAATGAGTGGAGGGAATGTAGATTGACTAGGCACCCCTCTGATCAATTGAGAGCCTTGACCCATAAATGCTGCAGTTTCATCCATAGCAATCATGTTGGAGAGTTGGTATTTAGAAAAGTCAATGCCAGAGGATGCAAATGCAACTGCACTTTTAATAACTTCAGCATCTTCCAGCTTGAATGGTGTTGATCTTCTTGAAGACTGTTCATATTGCTTAAGGAAGCCATCCAGCCAATGTTGTGATGCTTTGAATTCTTTTGGGGATATTTCCAATTGGGGTGCCACAACCAAAGTCTTGCTATCCTGTTAGCAATTCACAGATGGCTTCCAGCTCAGGAAAGAACGGTTGCCAACCTGATCCACACTTGCACTTCAGCATTTCCCTCCGCCTGTTGACCGAGGTGATCGTATGCTGCTTGCCATTTTTAGAGCATTCAGAGATCCAACTTCTTTGCAGAAAGATCAGATTTTCCTGGGAGTCCTCCACGATTTCTCTCATGTACTCTATGGAATAGCTCTTTTTACACTCATCTCGTCGGGGGGCGGCGGTTAATTAAAACTTATGAGACAGGAGTGGCAACAAAATGGCAAGGGTTAAGACAACCACCTCCTTTCGTTATAAAGTGTGCATGTTTTATGTGCATTGTCTGTTCGTTGACCAGTCAAAGTACACTTACCAGTGGCAAGGATCTCAACTGTCAAGTTGAAGTGAGGATTAGGGTTACATTAAGAATTGGAGGACTCCTGGGGAAAGAATCTTGTGACTTTCTGCAAAGAGAAGTTGGGTATCAAAATGCTCATGAGCGAGTAAAACCTCAATCAACAGGTTGTCAATATTAATTCAATATGTCCATAGTGTACTGGGGCTTATTTTTGGGGTATGGCTTATGACCACCCTAGAAAACCAGGCTAGGCCTTTAGAGAAATACGGTAGAAGGAAAAGTTCAATACAGCTGCAGTGTAGAATCTGTAGTTTTAGCTCCACCCCCCCAAGGTCAGATAGGAAACTCTATTCAACATTATTCCTTTGACCCATTATTCCTTTGACCAGTGTCCTACAAGTAAAAACCCATCAAGACATTCCTGCAGTTTTACAAGGCTTCACTAAGATCTTTCAAGCATTCATTTGCCATCAGTCCCAGCAGGGGGACTGGGCCACCTAACCATTTCCCTATATGCTCCATCAGTGCACTATCCCAGGCCCACTTTAGACCACAGGCTCATTTCTCCTAGACCTCAATAAAAATAGAGCAATACTTTGAACCAAGAAAAAAAAAATGTTAACACTGCGACCATCAGAAGGGGATGTTTTATTCATAAGTTAACACTTATGATAAAAGGACTTTCAGAACAGAATTACTTACACACCCTGCTATTTGTAAAGAAATATTGGATTCCCCCAACACAGCCAAATACAAACCTGTACTTCCAAGTAAAGCCAACACTTACTGCCATCTGCAACTAGTTACCAGCCTCCTCTTGTATATAAAAAAAATCTCACCTATTGATTTCAAACCACAGGAATGAGAGAATGTCCACTGTTGGTGTTTTAAAATTACCCCAGAACATAACTTTAAGAGGTCCTAAATTAAGATCTGTGCAAGCAGCTATACAAAGAGCCTGGTCAAAGGACAATTTGACAGACTCACCAGGCTGCTCCAAAAATGATTTCTCCAAATTTTTTTTAGAAAGGTTACGCCTTAAAAGTACTACAGAGGAACAGCCCGAGGGGTTGGGTAAATCTCTCTATACTCAGTCAAGCAAAAAAAGTTAAGTCACCCCAATCCTCCCAACCTTCCCCCACTTAAGACACTACACAGATTTTTTTGCTCTACTGCCCTCTGAAATCTAGTCTTTTAGAGATCACTTTTTGTACAGACAGCAGCCTTCTAGTTCAAAAGGAGGCAACTAGCATCAAATTCATTGTGGTGCTATCCAGTTGTACAAGGATGCAGGTTTAGAAAAATTTCACTATTTATTATCTACCATGTTAAGATAACATCCCTTTTTGAAGGTGAATTGGATATCTTATTTTGGCTTTATTCAACTAGAGTAGACTTTAGCCAAACAAACAAGTGCTTTAATATTTTATACACCATTACCCAACACACCCATCGCCTGTAGGTCAAAGTTAGCATGTCCACAACTGCCATTTGTTACACTTCCTAATCAAACTACAAAATCCAAATGTGGTGCAGCGTTCAACATTTACACAAGAGACATGTAGGCAAAAATTAAATTGGTCCCTCCTTGGGGCAGGCAGGACATTCCACTCCTAAAATTCCTCAGTGATGCACTTGCCCTAGTCTGCAACATATTAAAATAAAGACCTAGATTATACAGCCCAGCTTTGTTATCCATGACTGGTAAGGTATCGCTTAAAAGTTCCTGTATACAGCTTAGTACAGAGGATTTCAAAGCAAACCATAATCAAGACAGAGAACTAGTCTGCCTCGTTTCAGATGGCGGGCTTTGGCAAAAGATATTTTGATGGTATTTCATAGATTTCCCTCAGATGACAAGAGGATTATTTCCCTCCTCTGAAGGATTCAAGTCCAAAGGAGATTTGACATCTCATTCTCCCTCTACAAGATGTACATAAAACAAAGATACAAGGAGATAGTGGTCCTAGCATTAAGATATTTCTTATTTGTGAAAGGACTTCAAACCATCCATCTACAGACCATCCATCTACAACCCTTCCACCCATTTTTGCACATTGGGATGGGGAGTAATTTCAGTTTAGAGCCAGGGTTTACCCACCAGCTGGCTAGCCCTGGTGCAGTAGTTCCACACTACACATTTGTACTTATGGCCAATTTAGGCAGTCCAATCCTACTGCAAGTCTTTGCAATGTGGGAGGAAAATTAGTACCCATAGGAAACTTGCACAGCCACAAGAGGAGACTACACAAAAGGCACCCCACCCCAGCTGAGAATTGGAACTGGGGAACTTCTGAGGCAACAAGGCTATCCACTGTGCTACCCTTAACACTTTAATGCAACTATACAGCTCAAAGCTTCAGATGTTAAAATTCCTCTGCGAAAAGCTCAAAACAGGCTTATTCACCAGAATAACACTGCTTTAATTCATAAAGCTCTTATCCACCAACTGGGCAAGAAATTTGATAACTGCTTTAATCCAAATATATAAAAAGCACAAAGGATCATAAAATCACAATTGCCAAGCCATCCAGAGCAAGGCAGAGCTCATTCTTGATTATGGCTCGATTTTGAAATGCTCATTGTATACAAACAATCCAGAGCCAATTGTTGGAAAATGCTTTACAAAGTTGCACAGTAAGGAACCTAGCCTGATGTAACAAATTCTATAGGGAAAAAAAGAACACAAAAACAAAACAAAGTCCAAATAAAATTAAGTGCAGATAGAGCAACTCAGGCACATGAAGAAAACAGCACCCAGTATAGTAACCTAGGAAACTATACACTGAATAGGAAAAAGACGCATGTGGAAAAATACATATTGACTGACGAGTGGGGAGAGATGGGCAAAGGCTGCCAGCCTAGTAGAATTTGATATACAATTCTAACTGTATAAGTTAGAAATACAGGCTTGTGTTTTTAAATGAAAGAAAAACACTAAAATGTTAACTTTGATTGTTACAATATAGGTTTTTCTTTACAGCAAGGGGGCAAAGAAAAGCCTTTCAAATTTGTCTTGAAATTGAAAGGATTTTATGACACTTTGATCTTTAAAGTTGGTTCCGGTCAGGCTGGCTGAAGACAGTCTATAGTGTTAACTAAGGAATAATTGCTAGAGTGTATATGTGAAATGCCTTTGTGTTATATTCTCCTGTGCAGGTGTTTGCTTGCTAAATAATGTAAATGGAGTTTATTAGCCTGGGAACTAAGTGTCAAGATGATTCAATAGGACTACTGGAAAACCCAAGTGTCAAACATGATGTAATCTGAGGAGGACCCAGAGACATGTTTGTTGGTAATGTTTAAATACCATTTCTCACAAGAGACTGGAGCATTTTGATCGTGGATATCAAACTTACCAGCACTCTGCCTTGTGCTTACATGCAAGTTTTTAGCACAGATTTCTTGTAAGCTAGTAAAGATTAATTGGGCATTTCTTTGAAATCAGACCTATCCTACTGAACTCCGATCTCTATGGTGTAGTAGTTTTGTCTTGTTTTAATTAAATATTTTAAAACCTACCTGTGGCTGCTTTGTGTAGAGAAGCTCTAGAATACATTGCATATGTAGGTTATTGTAATAGGCCACTAAGCCTTAGACTACATAGTCACATTACCATTGGATAATACTGCACAGTAATTGAACACCCTTTTAAGGGCCTTTTAGTAGCAGATATTAACTGGGTGGTGGCAGTAATTACTACTGTATAGTCTAGGTAAAGGGGCACAGCTGGATAATCAGCCTTTCAAAGGAGTGTCTGAAGTTGTATAAATCTCAAAAGTGTGTGTGTTGTCAGCTACTTGGCAGGGACACAAAAGCACTGGAGGTTCTAGCTTGCCCAGTTAAGCAGAGACCTGGACCCTATAGCTGTGCCAGTGGGGAGTCTTACTGGGGACCTGGTGAGCAAGGGAGCAGCCAGCCCCAGGCAGACTGTGTGCTGTACTGTATGTATTCATACTTTCCACCTCCCTGGTGTTAGTGAGGATTGAAGCTCCGATTGCTGGGCCAGGGCACATTGGTAATTGACAATGCACATGTCATGTTGTAGCAGAACATAAAACAAGTCAAAAATAGACAAAGTCTAAGAAGAGGAGCACAAGACGAGTCTCCAAGTATGTTGTAGGCATTAAGGTGACACATTCCAGCTCTTTAAAATAGCATTACATTCCCCCTCAAGTGGAACCATCCTAATGTGCAAAATATGAAAAGTGAAAAAAGAAAACCATCTGAGCGTGTGCTTTGCAAGAGGATCCTTGCTTAGTCTAGTCTACTTCCAATTTCACAACTTACTTTACTGGGATATTTCTTGCCTGTACTGGGGCAGCTGCAGCTCATGTCATGACAGGTACAGAAAAGGGCCCACATTTAAAGGAACCAAGCCTCTATTGTCTCCTTCAAAATAAGGTCCAATGTTCTTTTGAAAGCAGAAGGGCCAGTATCTAGAATCATGTTCTATTACTAAACAAAATGGACCAGTTGTCACAAATTTTTTAATCTCATGGGCATCTTTACTGGAAGTTAAAGGTTATACTTTAGTCTTTTAGAGAATGCAGATACTACTGAAATAGTAGTCATGCAAGTGTCTTCCCTTGCCTTTAGCTACTCTATACAAAAATAAAGATTCTGCAGCCACTTTACAAAAGTTAAGTTTAAGGACAATGAGCAATCATATCACATTATGCTTGATCATTTGCAGGGCCCATGCAGCAGTAAGTTTACCCTGGTGGGTTTGTGAAAAATTAGAAAGTTCTTGGGATGTGTGCTTGGAGGGATATCAAGAAAACATTATGGTAATCATGATCATAATGACAACCAGTAAATTTCAGAGAGTCAGTTGAGTAAAATAGCTTATACTGACCCTTCCCCACTAGTGTCCATTTTAGACTAGTGAGTAAAACTCCGCACAGAACCACATCATACTGCATAACAAGGCAATACCATGAATGCATTGGGGTAGCATGCAATTAGCATGAAATAGTTTACTAGTGGTGCCTTATAAATTTGTCACTCACCTCTGCAATTACACCAAGTAAGCTTTGGGAAGAGACTGCACATTTTTTTTTTTTAAAAAGGTGTCTGGTAGATTCAAGTTGCACATTTGAGGCTAGAGAACCCAAAGCATCTGGCTTCTGTAATTACCCATCTTCCCCATTTTCCTTTGCAATTACCAGACTACTTCACCACTCATCTCTAGCTTTGACAGAAGGCTCATTTCTCAGCCCAAGATTTCAGGTGAACACAAACCTCACTCACAAGATGGGGTTTCCAACACTTAATGGCATTTCAAGGCAAAGGACAGTCATAGAACAGTTTCTGGCATTTTCAAACCAGACTGAATCTACCAGTGAATCTCTCTGGGTCTTGGGTATGATGGCTTCAGCCATTTCCATGCCCCTCTTTGCCCCCCAAGATTCAATGGTCCTCAAGTCAGTTTGAATGGGAGTGTGTATTTTCAGTCCAAATTACACCAATGTGCTTTTTCATAAAAAGGAATTAAATCTGTTGTCTCAAAGTCATCCCTTCTCCCAGCCAACCCCCACCAAATCTGGACAAATGCTTCAGACCACTTCCTCAGGACACTGCTCCAAGCAAAGGGCAGGATCTAGGAACAAGTTGAAAAGCACATCTGTGCAATATTTTAGATACTATAGCATGTCTAACCATGGATTCCTCAACATCTAATCCAAACCCTGCCCAGCCACCACATCATCCACTTTCACCTTCAAACTAGTGTCCACATCCTATAGAACACTGCTCAAACTTAAGCCATGCTCTTCAGCTGATAGCCAGTATCATTGCCTATCATGTCAGTCCTGGAGGAATCTCACATTCCCTCTCTGGCAAAAGTTATTCTCCCTCTGCACAAAGGAGGGGAATTCAGGTAGTTTTAGACCTATAACAATTCCCTTTGCCAAAATACTGTATTCAAAAAATGAGTTCTTCCTGCAGGAGATGGTCTATTCCCTATGCAACATTGCTTCCATCCTTCCCATAGTACTAGCACTGCCTTTCTAACCTTTATAGGTACTGTCAAAGCTAGAGATAATGCCAAACTACTCTTTGAAGGCTTTGGACAGGCACATTTTTGTCACAGCAAAACTACTTCAAATATCCTAGAGGGTCTCCCAAGCCAATCCTTCTGTGGTTCAAAAGCTACCCATCCCAATAGGTAGTCATCAGTAAAACTCCCATGCACTTTCCTTGGCTCTCACCAACAGTGTGCCACAAGACTATCCCTTGGTCCCCCATTTTCACCAACACCATCTACTTCCACACAAGCCACCCTCATTTGCACATCTGACTTGCACCTCCAAAAACACTCAGGAAGGTTCAGTAGCCACTGAAAAACTTAACCAAAAAGGAGACCAAACTACCCCCCCCCCCCCAGTATAGAACCACTGAAGTCACTTCTCATAGCAAACTATTAGGGGTGATGGTGAATGATTCTTGCATTCAACCTGCATATAAAAGTTTGCATAAGAAACTAGGGATGCTTTACAGAGCCAAAAAATCTCTTAACTAAAACTACACTTGCCACTACTCCCTCCCATTTGTTTGCAACTCCCATCCTTACTAGCCTCCAGGCTTCACAAAAGTTAAGGCAATGCTATAACTTGGCTTTTCCCGGTTAGGGGTCGCCAGAGCAGATCTGTCTGCTCATGATTGGCAGTGGAGTTATGGTGTCGAGTTGCCAGCCTGGTGCCCAACCTTCCACAGAAGACACACTCACACCTAGGGCCAATTTAGAGTGTCCAGTCCACCTACATGTCTTTGGGATGTGGGTGGGAGGAAACCCATGCAACCACAGGGAGAACATTCAGACTCTGCACAGAAGGCACCCCAACTGAGAATTGAACCGGAGAACCTCTTGCGGTTAATTTGCAAATACCTCTCACACCCCACTGTGGCACTGAAAAACCTAAATTGGTTAGAACTGCCACAAATGCAAACTTGCCAATTAATTATCCAGCATTCATCTACCTTTCTAGCACCAAAACATTCTTCCCAACTATGTTCCCAGTGTCTTTGTGATGCAGTGACACCGTCTACAAACCTAGCAAGTTTGTGCCCTTACAAGGCTGCAAAGGCCTGGAACTTCTAACCTGTATCCCAGCAGGGTCTATACCCTCCCATCTTCCAAAACCACTCCGAAGAGACTTCCTAGCTAAAGCCAGTCTGTTCTTGCTCAAAAACCAGGGATAAACTACATCCCCAAGTACCCTTGTACCTCCTTGCACTCCTTAATCACTTTCTGCTATCCAGTTCTCAGCCCTGACCAAATATACCAGACCACATTTCCTTTATAAAATAGGAATTGCAATATGAAGTATTAGGCTAACTCTATAAACTAAATTTCTCTAAATATTAAATGATTTAATATCAATATAAGGTATGACAAATGTTTATTTTAGACTGCAGAGGTTTGTGAAATTGTTCTTAAATATATTTCATAAAATCTGAGCTTCTCTCCCCAAGCCCCCCAGTGAAAATGGACTACCAGTCAGACTTTCCCCACTAATCAAAATGTCAAATACATCACAAAGGATGGCTCTAAACTACTCCAAAATACTAGATCACAGGCTTACAGAAGACCACCACAGTGAATGCATAAAAGGGGAACCAATCATACCCTTTTGATAGATTAGGGTAGGACAGAACCAGTTCAGTTAGTCCCCAAAAGCTGCATACATTTCAGAGCAAAACATGGCAGACAAGCTGAGCAGGACCAGAACAAACACTCAGAATACACCTTGTGTGGTCCCAAGAATTAAGCCATCCGACTGGTTATCTAAGTGTTTGCCTTCAGTCAAAAACAAAAGAACTTCTGCTCCAAGACAGGCAAGCCTGAAGAGGCCTTTTCATTCCTATGGAGGAGTATTCCCCTGCTTTTCCACTTTTTGGTTTTGAGTGCTTTAAGATTTAGGACTCCATTATAATGATCAAGTTTCAACACAGGCAACAGTAGTTCAGTAAGATTCCTCAAAGAATAAACTTGCTCATAGGACTGGGTACTTGACATGGAGACTATACAACTTCAATGGACTACCAGAGGCACCTTTGCCTGAGGATGGGCAGTACGTATAGAAGGCAAATAACCCCAGTAGAAAGAAATTTTAGTTTGTGCCAAACCAAGAGACCAGGATTCTTTAAGGCTCTAGCTCCTTTCATACAGCAGTTTTTTTTCTACAAATCACTCTGGATTTTCTTAATCCAAATTCATATCTGCACCTCAATATCCTCCCTTTCTACCCTACCTCTTGAAAAGGTTTTTTGAAAGTACTACATTATCTGCCCACCTAGCAGATAAGGGGCCCCTACTTAGAATCTTAAATTTTCTCTTCAACCTGCTGAAAGTTGATTCAAAGTTCTTACCTTGGAAAGCAAGGGTCATTTCTCTGCACTTCTATGGTAGAGAAAGCTACAAGCTCTTATGGAGTCACCCCTCATATTTCACAAAGGTAATTGGCTGTTCAGGTCCCAGTTCTTTGCAGAGCCTTAAAAGGGAGAAAAGTCTTCACACTCTGGGGGAGTGTCCACAAGCAACTCAGGTAGTAAAATTATGGAAATAAAAATCATGCAGGCAGTCGGATGTAAAGTCACAGCCCATTCTAGAGGGTTTTGGCTACTTCTGTGGCTTTTGACTTCAGAAAGGTAGCAACTTGACCTTGTATGCACATTTATATGAAGGACTACAAACTAAATCCGATCTAGAACTAGAGCAGGCTTTTGCTCTTCTCAGATAGACCCTGGAATCTGATCCAGCTCTTTTCCCATTACTCAAGCAACAGTATTAGATTATTGCTGCAGTAGCTTTAAGCAACAAGACCAAAGTTGCACAAGGTGTTAGAATATCACTGTGGGAGTAGTCATTACCCTCATGGGTCTATTATGTACCATATGTACACTTGAGCGAATGGCCACACCACTTTTCCAAGGGAAAGAAACCAGTTGGCAGTGAAGGTACAGAATCTCTACCATATGTATACTTGAGCGAATGGCCACACCACTTTTCCAAGGGAAAGAAACCAGTTGGCAGTTTTTAAGTCTGCATTTTCCCCACTGTAGTTCAATCTCAGTTTGTATATTTAGTTAGGGGGTGTGGGGGGCACAGCCCCCCACTTAATGGTGTTATATCGTGTAGTGTGTAGCTGGCCTACAGATTTTTCCCTTGGAAAGAAATAAATGTGGCTGTTCACCCTATAATAGACTGTCGACGTCCACTTAAGCGATTATCTGTACCTTAGAGCATATAATAAACCATACCTGTACTGTATACGATAGACCCTACCCTCATCCCCTTCTTTCCTCTAGTTTTCTTTTACATACAGGGGTTGGGAGGGTGGCGTAATGGTTAAGGTGTTATCCTTACAAACACAAGGTGCAGGGTTAGAGTCTCAAGAAGGGATAACTGGCTAGGCTTACAATGGCTCGCAAGGGCATTTAGCCTAGTACTAACCTATGACCGCAGTGGTGCTGCAGTAGCATTGTCACCTCACAGTAAGACGCTGTCCAGTTAGATTCTCAGTGTCTTCTGTGTGGAGACCTACATGAATGGGCGTACCTTCATTGAAGGTTGTGTGTCAGGCCTGGCAAGCCAGTACATAAAAATCAACAGCCAATCATTAGCAGACTGGAGTGCCTCTGGCGATCCCCAACTGGGAAAAGCCAAAAGACACAACTAACCTATGAACTATTTGGCAAGACTCTAGCCTCCCCATCTTTTGATGAAAGATTGGCTGTGCAGATTAATTCAGGACTGCCCACTGTGCAGATTAATTCAGGACTGCCCACTGTGCAAGAGTCACCTTTAAATGCTCCAACAGAGCAGTCTACATGGTCAGCCCTTCCAAGTGCTGCTATTTCCAGAGTGTGCCACAATATATCAAAAGGCAAGGTCTTCCCTTAAACCAATGCAGCTTCACAGCCAACAGCAAAGCAAATCTTGACATTTTGCCCAAGCTCCACACTAGTGTCCCCATCTGGAATATTTACATACAAAAATTGGTTAGTCTGGCTGAGGCAACACCCTCCCCCTTTAACTGGTATACATGTATCCCATGCCATATCCATATGCCAGCACTCAGGAAGTGTGCTTAACAGGATCAGTTAAACACTCCCGCAGAATCAGTCATGTCCCATGAAGAGCCTGGCATGAATCTTTATAGTCCAAGTGGTGGGCTGAAAAGTGGCTGTGACATCTCCCCCCAAAGGTATGAGGACAGCCTACCAAACATGCCATTTCATGTGTAAGCCAGTTACTAAGCAACTCTAGAGCTTCTCATCTACATTCTGCAATTGAAAGGAAACCAGCCAGCCATTTCAGTTTCGGACTTCATACCCTTCGGAAAAGTCATTCTGATGCTTCTGATGCAAACCCTGTTAGTCTGTTTGATGGAACAATTTTAAAAAGGTGCCCCTATTTTGGGCCTACACACAGTAAATGAAGGTGGAAAGATTCAAACCCTGCATCCTTGCCACAGGTATCAGCAAGCTAACAAGTTAGACCTTTAGTCCTCTGCATTTCCAGATAGGTTAGCATTTGTTAGTAACAAAATGCAGAAGTCTTACAATCTGATCTTGCAGAGATTGCATTATTTGAAGTGGCGATCAGGAGAGTCCAGACTATATGACCTGGGAGAGACCACACACTTTTCAGTCAGTGGAAGCTGTAAGCTACTCCAGTTATGAAAATGCACCATGGTTAAGGTACATTACACAGTTCATGTCCTTGTCCTGTCCACTAATAAATTCATAACTGCTTGCAGAATCTTTAAGAACCTGCAAGTCAAACTGACAAATTTCTGTTCTTAATACTTGAGCAGAGTGACAGCTGAATTCTTTTTTCCAGGTACAAGCAAGAAAAGAGGATGCCAACACTACTAATTTTCTTCTGTTTTGCTATAATCTGTTGTGGCCAGTCTCCCAGCTAACTGCCCAGGGTCAGTGTTGGATCCATTTGTGCCTACTCTCCAGTTTACCAACACACTTTCTCCATCTGCCCTATGAATTGCCCATTATATCAAATATCCACTTCTGTTATTAACCAAGTCTAGCATTTCAATTTCTAGTCTTAAAATGCAAAATTTTCCCTCCATACTCTTACAATTTTTCTTTTGTCTTGACCATATCCATCTCCAGCTCCTGTATTATGGATCGTATACTCTTAATCCTAAGTTAAATCCATGCTCCGTAACACCAATTTGTACACTCGTTTCTATCCCTTAGTAGATGTCCAAACAATGGTTTACAAACATTTGAGACAGGAATGAAGGTATTTTAATACAGCTAAAAATCCTCAAAGCAAGGGAGGATTCCTGACATTCATAAGTGCCATAACCTATTTTTCTCACAAGATGATATCAAGTAGTGGAGCTTTCACTTGAACTGGCAACTGTGGAGAGGCCAAGTTACTGTAGGAAGCAAAGACTCGTGTTGAGGCCTGGGAAGTATGAACTTGGGACGTGATTAGCTTCCTATTTCCTGGCTTTTGCTCTTCACTTGGGGAGACAGATTGATGGATGCAATTGCTTCTACAATTTTCATGTCTGTTATTCACTTAGTGAGCCGAGGGGGTAGGGTGGTCATTTGTGGCACTAGCACAAGGTTTGTCAAGCCAGCTACACCAAAATCCATTAGGTTTTGGAGAAAAATGCTTAAGTAGCAAGGAAATGAAGATATGGCAGCTAAATGTATGAAGGCAATCTAAAATGCAAACAATGCTTAGCTGGCAAGTAATCAGAGTATCATAGGAAACACTGCTTCATATAGAGGACCATTCCTGGTTCCCCAAAAGTCAGTAGTCTTTCACACATTTAACACAGTCTTAGGCTTATAGCACAAGTAATGCTTTCCAGTCCATGTTCATTTTAGAAACTAGCTTTAATGGCTTCACTTGGCGCAATAGTCTCAGCTGCAACTAAGCTTGTTGCTTCACAGGTAGACTTTCTATACTGAAATCTGACACAAATTCCAAAATCTCTCTTCCTAGAAGGAAGAGGCTCCTCACAAAGGTGACTCAGTATGTTTGGTGGATCAACTATTTTTAAAGTATGCAAATTCTTTGCAAAGCTGCTGCATCCAAGCATGTGGGGGGGGGGGGGCAGCAAGGCAAGATGTTCTGTTGCCACATCTTGCACAAGATGTTAGATCAATCTGCCTAAACTACCTTTTACATAGGAAATGGTGATTCTGGTCTTTTTAAAGGCAGTGAGGTTTTAAGATAATGGAGGAGGGTGAAGATAATTGGATACTTGCAGTTCTCTTGGAACATTAAATTAGTGATTTTTTTCTTCGTCTGGAGGCCCCATATAAAATCGGGCCAAGTCTGCTTTGCTGAACTGGGCATGGAATTACTCCTTGTGTTTTTCTATACACTTGGATACAAAGGCTTAGAGTGATAATTCAGTGGAACCTCCAGATGCATTGATACAGACTGCACCCCCCCCCACATCTGGGAGTTGGAGCCTCAATTAAAATTCCAATACAGATCCTCATTGGAGTTTTCAAAAAAACTGCTAAATGGATTAAGCCGAATGCATATTTTTGCTCAACATGGTTGCCTACAGTAAGAGGTCAGCTTCATGGTGTAGGGCATAAATCCCAACTATGGCACTAGCAACCAGGGTTGCCTAAAGGCATTAGCCAGGAATACCATTGCCACCAATTCACCCATCCCAGGGGCGAGTGTGTAACTCTATACGAGACACCCACTAGGAGCTACACCCAGAGTGCAATGCTACCAGACCAACCCTGTCCAAATGCACTCACTGTGCAAGCACAACTCTGCATAGAACCACCTCCTTCCCTGAAGCATCTGTCATCAGCACTGATATCAATATCCTGTGGTTAAGGGCGATCCACCATGAAAGCCAATACTGCCCCTCTCCTTAGGGAATTGGAGAGGAATTTAGATTCCTGGAGAGAAGTGAGCCTCGAGGCTCTATCTATACTGGAATGCTAGTCTCCTGACCAGACCCTAGGGCTGGTTAGGTGCTTAGTCAGAGGAGACACTGAAACACTTGACCGGGAGAAAACTGCACACCAACAGGGCCTAAAAACTGCACAAGTCAATACAATAATTATGCAACCTTAGCACATTTAAATTTAGTCCTTTTGCTTAAGATGAGCCCAAGTGTCTTTACTATATTTGGTTTCATATCAAAGTAAAAATCAGGAATCATCTGGCATCAGAACATGAAGATGCCAAGAAATGTGCAGCCACCACAATGTAACCACCACATTGGAATCTGGATCAGATCTCCACTATTTTAAATTACTATTCACATATTTTAATATGTATGACATCTAGGGCCAGGATTTAAATCATTCCACTGTACTCATTAGGCAGATAATGCCCTTTCAGTATGTACTTGCCCAAAGTGTCAAGTGGAGTAACTGCAATGCTTCCCAAGAAACTCAAGTCCCTAATCAAACTATATGGACCATCTCAAGACTAGTCTCCTCTTTTCAGCATCATACAAGCTACTGAGGGGCAATCTGTGCCTCCCACCCTATACTATCAGACCTATTATGCATACAAGTCAGGCAGTGGCATCACCCACTAAGGGATCTCAATTTCTTACAAAAGAAATGGGAAGGGAAGGAAGGGTACATCAAATTTTGCTTCTATGGAAGTCCACTCCACTTGGGCTACTGCAAATTCAACTCTGGTTGAACACCTTTCCACCTCATGGATACAGGCAGTGTCCCAACATACGTGCGCTGTCCATCTCGGTTAGCTTATCATGGGGATGCACGATTAGACAATCCTCAAATTAGCTAAAGTATCAGACTTGAGACCAGTTCACAGTAAGGCCACCACTCCAGTAAGGGAAAACAAAGGTTGGCAAAAACCAATGCTGGATATTATAGCAACCCTACCTGAAGGTCAGAATGCAGGAGATCAATACACAAAAGGCTGGAACTGGCAATCAGCATCACAAAGGTGAAAATATGCTGAAGGCTTGGGTAAGAACTATTAGGGAGATTAGGGAGTTTGAATGGATCAGATTTTCAGCAGATAGTCAACCAGGTTTGAATGCTGCCGTTTCTCTAAAGCCTGTTTTAACTAAGATACAGCGTACAAAGTTAAAGGCTTTGAATGTAATTTTTTTAACATTACTACTTGTATTTTTTGATTACTAGATACTATGTATTTTGCATTGTATTATTGCTTTAATTTGTTCACATGATGTTTGGGCTGTGTCATGTGATTTTCATGACTCCTATTTAAATTCGGTTTTTAAATGAACCTGTATTAAGCATTGAGAAAGGGTGCAATACCTGAAAGCTTTGTGTTGTTAAAGGTAGTTTTTTGCTCAGCGTTGGTGTTATTTATTGGATCTATACAGCGGTGTGTTAGAAAAGTTACTTCACATGAATGGAAGCCAGTTTCTAAAAGGGGAAAAAACTTGACATACCTCCTCCAAAAAGCAATTTCCTAGATACTGCAATTCTGATGCCATCTTTTTGCATGTGCAAGAGCAGGATCCAAGGATGCCTTTTGCCTCCAACAGTATGTAAGAAGCTGTATATAGACATGGGGCTTTGAGGCGATTTGCCAGAGACACGACTACACCCTGCATTCTTTTTTGTGAAGAACCCTTTATGTTCCCAGTTGCTGGTGCCATCTCAGGTACACTGAAAAGGGCTAAAACATGTTAACACTGCAGTCTACATGTTATAAGCCTAGCCAATAGCCACATGTCCAGAGTTAAATCCCATACCTTGTATCCAAGGTGAAGGCCTTATCCATTATGCCACACATTAAAATTTCTAAGTTAGACAGTTCACTTGTATTGCTTAGCCATAGCAAGGACTGCATTTTAAAGTTTGGGCATAGCAACTATTACAAGTTTAGAACTTATACAAAATATCATACAGCTTAATGCAACAGATGCAAGTTAGGCAGCTTTGCATAGGAGCCACCAAATTCTCCATCAGACCAAAACAAATGGAGAATTTATCCACTATAGGACTAGCTCTTTGGTCATGAGTTTTCTGAATGTATTTTGTCAGCATTGTGCCTAGACCTTGAAATGTAAACCACCTTTGACTTGATAATGCCCTAGAACTGGTTAACCAGCACACTAGCTGAGAAAATTCAGTCTGGTCCTTCCTATAGGAGCACTAAAGCCTCAAGTCACCCCTAAAAAAAATGTAAACATTTGCACCACTCGCACATATCTACACCACCAAAATGCACAGTTAAAAACATTTGCAGAGGCTCTCAACCCAAGCAACAGAGACCTCCAAAGCAGAAATGCAAGCAACCTCCATCCCCAGATAACATAGCCCACAGACCGAGTGGCTCGTAACCCAAGCAACAGAGACCTCCAAAGCAAAAATGCAAGCAACCTCCATCCCCAAACAACATCAGACCGAGTGCCACTTACCCACACTAGTCATAGGCAACTCTAGTCAGGCACACTGATGTCCCACTCACCAGGCTAAACAAGGTTACTGTCTGCTGCTTGTTGGGTGCCAGGATCTGCCACATAATCCACACTCAAGGTCACTCCACAACAAGTATAAATATGACAGTCATTGTCCCATGTTGGTGTGAATGACCCAAGATGCACCTCCCTGGACCACATGGAGACATTGAAGATCTCTCCGATCTTGAACAGTTACAGAACAGTTACAGCTGCTGGATCATACACAAATGCATTCCAAGCACTAAGTGCATGGATCATTCCATCCTCCAAAAAAAGAAAACCAATCTGGTGGTCCCCTGCCATAAACTGTACAACAGAAGGAAGAAACTGTTGCAAAAGAGTTAAATCCCATGAGTGGGAGAGCTCCCTGGTCAGCCTCAGTGAGAAACAGATCCCTTATAAGATCCTCAAAAGCTAGCTACAAAAAACAAAATGCCACCAGTTCTAAGGACAACCACAAACCATTCTATAGCCATGTCAAGAATCTCAATGGCAACACCCAGATCTGCTCAGAGTTGCAGCACAATGGCACGAAAATTACAGACCAACTGATATTGCTATCCTGGCAGCCTTTACCCCCCCCCCCCCCCCCCAAGGGCCCATATCTATACAAGAAGAATCCCTGCAATCACAACTACGCAGGTAAAGCTGCACTCTAAAGCCAAAAACACAGCATCCATGGGACAGACATCCCAGGCTGCATTCTATATAAACTTCAGAATGAACTGGCTCTCCCACTTAAGCACCATGTTCAATAGCCTTGCATCAGGCTTTGTGCCCACTGAATGGTGCACTGCAACAGTTATACCACTCCACAAATGGGGAGCCACCACTGATCAGGAATTATCAAACTATTAGCCTGATGAGCCTGGTCTACAAGGCCATGGAACCAAGACATTGGTAACCTCCAAACTCTGGATCCCAAAGGCAGATCATGCCTCCTGAATCTGATGGACTTCTTTTGAGACAGTCACCAAAGCTGTAGAGGGTAAGGTGGTTCACACAGCCTATCTTGACCTCACCAAGGCTTGACACCATTCCCCATTCTGGAATTATAGCTAGACTCAAACTAGCTATAAATCCCCATGTCACAAGATGGGTTGCCAACTGGCTCACTGACCCACACTGCAAAAGTTGCAGACTCCAAATCTGACCTCAAACCAGTGACAAGTAGAGTACCACAGGGTTCAGTCCGGGGACCTCTCCTGTTTGGCATCTACTTCTCTGAAGTACAGGCCAACACAGAAGGCCTCTGGCAAGTTTGCAGAGGACTGCAAACTAGGAGCCATAGTAAAGTCCCCAAGTCCCCAAATGATGTGGACATCCTACAGAAGGGCCTCGCTGAGAGATGCTTTGTGTCAAAGCAATGGCCTCAAGCTCAATGTCAAGTAGTAACACCCCTTTTGGAATGCATCTCAAGACATCTGCAGCAGCTGGAAAGGCCACAGATGTACCTCACAAAGGATTACTGGCCTCAAATGCCCTACAGAGTCAAAAATTCCATAGCATTTTGCCTACTCTGAGGTGATCTCTGCCCAACAAAGCTGTCAAATCCAGAGCTGTTGGACATGCTACACCTAAAGAAATCCCAATCCCTCCGGGCTACATGCTCTAGGGACCTAAACCTTGTCATGACATGCTGGAGGGATAGATTCCTGTCCTAGAGACTTCCCATACACTGAACAGGCTACCCATCTATGTCAAAGTTCTTCATAAGCACTCAGGAAAAATCTTGAGTGGATAGGAAAATAGGCATAAGAAAATAACTTTCTTGGGTGGTGTAAGTCAGGGAACCTTGTTGGCCAAGTCAGGAAACCTTGCTGGCTAGGCTTATGTAGGCCCTTGGGCCAATGTCCTTTTCTGTTCATGGGTAGGTACTAGGCTTTCCAAGTCTGCTCAAATTCTAGGATGAGCTACTAAATATAAAGTTTACTAGAATCACCACAAACCCCCACACTGCCTCAGCTGCTTGTTAACAGGAGCTGCCATCACCATCCCCCATACTGACTTTGGGGTGACCTAAAGACACATACAAGGTGAAGATAAAATAGAACGCAGTTATAGTAGGTGTTCCAAAGAGAATAGGGTCACTAGCCCCGAGGCCCCCTAGCCAATACTTAGCCCAGGTTCCCACAAGTCAGGACCCAATGTCCCTGTCCAGCAAGGACACCAGTGGAAACCCAGGGGTGTATTTTCAATTTCCCATCCAGTCATCCAGGTTCCCCTTAAAGAGGGATAAGCAAGTACTCCGCTTGATGTGGTGAGGGAGTCTATTCCACAGATGGGGGAGTCACTGGGAGGCTAATCTGTCCCACCAGCAAGTTGTTGATGTTGCAGACCAAGTTGAGAGTTAGTGTTTGGGTCATGTGACTGGAGTTTGGCTTGTCGATGTGCAGCAGTTTTATCAAGGTGGGATCAGAGATTGCTCTGTATGCCAGACAGATCACCTCCGAGGAGTCTCTAGAGAGAGAAGGAAAAGGCTTTGTCCTGTGCAAGTTAGATGTTTGAAGCCCTGGATTCTCCTGGTCAGGAACTTCTCTCCAGCTTCTGCATGTGCTTCGCGAGGTACATGCTGAAAGGGGCATTCTACTCCCATGATGGGAGTGATAAGTAATATAGGGAAGTTATGACTGTTCCTGGAAGAAATACCTTTACTAGTGCGAGACATATAGAAAGCTCTCCTGTACAGTGGAGGCAAAAAGTTAGATTGCCACCAACTTGGGTACCCAGGTCCCCTCAACTGCTTGCATAGTTGTCATTATGTCATGTTGAGATGTCACTTTCCAGAGGGGAATTTTTGGCATTTAGTTTGTCTGGGTGAGACCCTCTTGTATATCTATTCCAAATAACAGGGTCCCAAAAACAAATACTGGGGTACACTGCATTACTTGAGGTAGCTTCCCCTATTTTGACAAGAGTAACAGTGAGCCAGTTAGCTAAACATCTGGTCACATATGCCCAAGTAAGGAATAGGGATTAAGACCTTGGCCCAGTCAAGGTAGGTGGTATGCACCAGCTTCCCCTCCTCCATGGCTTTGGTGACAAGACTCGGGGAAGTCCATCAAGCTTCAACATAGTTCAGTCTTTCCATCTTACCAAACTGCAGGCCATGGCTTACATTTTAATGGCAGGTTGCCCCCAGTCACCCCTTGGTATAAGGTCAAATAAAGCCTGCTAGGACACTTCTATGGGCTAGGTTTGTAAAGGCTTCAGGGCTATTAGCCTAGTACACACCTATGAACCTAATGTAGTAAAAAGTGAAACGCCCATCCACATTTCCTCAGAATGTCTTTGCCGTATATTTTAAGTTTTGTTAAGTCAAATCACTGGCTGAGGAATTTAGTCTCCATGCCAAATGCATGCCAAGCCAAAACCTTTAGCAACTTTCAAGTTTTGAAAGCACAATATTTACAAATCCCAATTTTCAGCATTTGTCCTTCCCTGCACCCCAGCATCCCAATCCCTGCCATAACCCAATACCCACTGCTTTCCTCATCACTCGCAGTCAATACGTCATGCTGCTTTCCACACTGGCCTAATTACAAAGGGAAGAAACTGACCCCCCCCCCCCCAATTCCCTACCACACCTCCCTCTGGCTTTCTTTCCTTGGGGAGGGCCTAGAAAACTTTTGCAGGCAGTTCCAGTAGCTCCTCAAAAGCTGGATGTACAACACAAGAGCCAGACAGCAGATTGCACTAGTTAGTGCAATTATGTAGTGGTTACCAGCAGCATCCCTACCCACCAAGAGACAATTCATCAGCATGCAACAGTCCAAAGGACATCATGTCACCTTCTCCAAGCAAAATTGCTATCTTGTAATGCTCCTGGTCTCCAACAATGCTTTGGGGGTGAAGAGGCCAGCCATTTCATCCAGGGGGAAACCCCAATATCAGGCATAGCCCATTCAGAACCCAGATCACCAGCAGCACAGAGATTTTCCTTTTTGCACCACAAGGTTGGCTGTTAGACAAATTCATGTGTGGATACAGCATGAGTGTATTGGATACAGCATGAGCGTATAAGCAAAGTCTTAAATGCAGTTACCATCACTTCAATCACTGGCTTCAGTGCAATTAAAATTTTAGTGACTATCCCTTTGCTTATCTAGATTTTAGTGTACCTAATACAGGGCATGGAGAGAGATGGGCTTTAGAGTTGGCTGCAATCTGTACCAACTGCTATAGAAGGAAAGCCAGTGCCATCAGTTCCTGATCAGGAAAGGAAGTTATCATTGAAAACAGAAAACAAGCCATCGGTTCCTTCACTTAAAATGAATACATTTTAGATATAAGAATATGTAAAACAATATACTATTAGTTCAAAGCAGTTTTACAATGCCAGAACATGGATGGAAAAATGGAATCGCATTATGGATAAAATAGTGGAGATGAATGAAGGATTCCTTTTACATATTTCCTATTCCAGGTGGTGGCTTTGAGATACTGCATCCAAAAACAGCCAGAAAGTTACTAAACCAAGAGCAATTTCATTAGTGTGGCAAGAGTAATTTTACAATGACTTAGGATTACAGGGATTGGAACCTTTGGGGCATCCCCTTACTAGCACTGACCATGCTTTGGACCGATTCAACATAGAAGGGACAAGAGCAAAATCATAGCTTTTACTATTTATGAGACTAGGAAAACTTTCTTTTGGATTAAGACATGCAAACGTCTGTGGAAAGGGGCTAGAGCACAAAAGATATTTATGACAGCCAATTTAAAGATACAGTCGATGCAACTGAAATGAAGCCACTAGAAAGACTGCTGCAAAAGGTAGCAGGAAAAAATTGGAAGTTGAATCAAATTCCTCTGGGGAGACCGAAATAAAAAGAGTTGCCATGTAATGCTTACCTCCCTGAACATACATTCCCAAGTTAAGCAACATGACACCATCTTCTTTAGAAAAGTACCTTGACAGCCATATGGGCATCCACAAATCCATCACAGGTACAACTGGCCTGCTGTTCCTTGCAAAAGCAGGCAAGGAAGGATGGCTATTGGGCAAAGCACAAATGGCCACAGAGGCCAGTTGCTTTGCATTTTTCCTATGATTCTAATAGACAGCATAGGGCCCACCAAACATACTTGCCATAGGTGACTTGTCATAGGCGACTCCATAGTCAGACACAGACGTCCCACTCACCAGGCTGAACAAGGAGAGGGTCACAGTAAGCTGCCTATCGGGCGCTAAAATCCGCCACATAACACAAGCACTCTGGTCACTCCACGGCAAGTACAAATGACAGTCATTGTCCATGCTGGTGTGAACGACCTGAGACGTACCACCCTGGACTACATGGAGACAGAGGAGCTCTCCGATTATGTAGCCCAGGAAGGTATGACCCTAACCCTGAGCAGTATCCTTCCTTCACCAAGAATGACGCCACAATAGAGACAAGATGATCAGCTTTAACAATTGGCTTAATGTCTGGTGTCAAAGGGGATCCAGTGTCTGCCTGGGATGACATGCTTGAGCCACGCTGCTTTGCAAGGGACGGCTTGCACCCGTCACCCCTGGGATTCCGGATATTGACTAAGGCTCTTGCCACCCCCATAGTGCCTTTAGGCAAGGCTCAAATTCTAAACCTGCCACCCTAGAAAACAAAAATTGAAAGAAACTGAGGGTAATGCTGCTCAATGCCAGAAGTCTAAATCTCAAAATGCACGCACTCGAGGCCCTTCTCAGTATGGAGAACATTGATGTCTGTGCTGTAACTGAAACCTGGTTCAAGGCTCTTGAGAGCACCCCGGCACTATTAGGTTTTACCTCATATCATGCATTCCGGCCCCAAAACCTGGACCACACCACAAAAGGAGGGGGTGTATCCATATTCATAAAGGATACCCACACCTCCAGATTGGTGGCAACGCACGAAGCTTTGGAAGCCATCCAGGTGCAACTAACCATAGGCAAAACTGCTCTACAAATTGTAGCATGCTACAGGCCACCCTCTCAGACTCAGGAACCCCACACAGCCTTCCTGAAGACACTGGAGGGTATAAATGTATCTCCAAACACCATCATATTGGGTGACTTCAACTACCCGAATATCAAGCCCTAACTTCCTAGCCCAACGGTTCCTGGAGTTCATAAATTCAAATGCCATGGAACAGCTAGTCACTGTTCCCACGAGAGGAGAAAATATACTAGATCTCATCACAAACATGGGGACAAAATGCTCCACACCGAAGTATATCCCTCATTGGTGAGATCTGATCATAAACTAATCTCACTGGAAATCCACATCCCACCCCCACCCCAAACAAAAAAGACCACAGTGAAGAACTTCTCTAAAGCAAACTTCACACTACTCAAGACTGGTGTGGTATCCTTCAAGGCCCCTGAGACAGTGGAAACCACAACCCAAGCTGTGGAAGCCCTTACAAATGCCTTCTATGAACACCTCCAGGACTGCATGGATCAGGCAATCCCAAATAAAACCAAGACTCTTTCCACAAAGGGCAAACGTCCAGTCTGGTGGACCCCAGCCATTAACAAACTTTACAATAAGAGGAGAAAGCTATTACATGATAGAACAAAATCCATAAAAGGGAAGTCACTCCTGATTATTAGTAAAAAAATATGAGCACTCAAAATCAACTAAGGCCAATTTTGAGAGAAAAATTGCCATGGATTCAAAGGACAATCATAAGGCCTTTGTTAGGAACCTGGGTGGAAACTCCCAGATATGCTCAGAATTAGTCCAAAATGATACAAAAATGAACCCACAGACATTGCCAACATACTGGCAGATGGGTTCAGTGCAAACTTCACCCCCCCTCTCCCCCCCCTAAAGGAGAGAACTATCCCAGCAGAGTGTAGCCTCCCAGACATCTCAAATGCGCAGGTGAAAGCTGCTCTCTAAAGCTAAAAACACAGCATCAATGGGACCGGATGGTGTCCCCGGCTGTGCTACACAAGCTAAATGAGGAATTAAATCCGCACATAAGGCAGCCGTTTAATCTCAGCCTTACCACAGGATACGTGCCCAAGGAGTGGTGTACGGCAACTGTGGTCCCACTCCACAAAGGCGGTGCCTCTACGGAGCCTCTACGGACCCTGATAATTACCGCCCCATAAGCTTAAGTCTAGTCTGCAAAGCTATGGAAAGGATCATAATGGAGCTCATAAACAAAGATATAGGGGACTTGCAGACATTGGACCCGACCCAGTTTGGCTTCGTCAAGGGAAGATCATGCCTTTTGAACTTGGTCGACTTCTTCGAAACAAGTCACCAAGGCCATTGATGAGGGAAAGGCAGTCCATACAGCCTACCTTGACCTTGCAAAGGCTTTCAACACAATACCCCACTCTGGTATTGTAGAAAAACTTACCAGCTTAAATGTAAACCCATATGTCACAAGATGGGTTGCAAACTGGCTTAAGGACAGAACCCACAGGGTTAGAGTTGCTAGCCGGTCTCTCTGTCCTTGGCCCCCTATTGTTCGGCATCTACTTCTCAGAAGTACAGGCCAACATGGGAGGACTTTGGCTGAAAGTTTGCAGATGACTGCAAATTGGGCGCCATAGTGGAAAGTGCATCGGACACAGATATCCTTCAGAAGGGACTCACGGAAACAGATAGCTGGTGCCAGAGCCATGGCCTGAAGTTAAATGCCAAAAAATGTATATTCATACCCTTTGGGAAAAACAAGGTAACCCCAAGCTACCATATAGGTGGCTCCACTAAGCACAGAAGAGGTTCAGGGACCTGGGGACCCAGGTTGACAGTGGCCTTTTTGACACTCACGTTGCTAAAGTGGTTAGAAAGACCTTCTACATTGCCCACCTGATCATGAAGGGATTCGCATCCAGATCTAGTGAGGTCATTGTTCCCCTGTACTCTATGAGTAAAATGCCCCATTCGGGATGCATCTCGCCCGACATCTGCAGCAATTGGAGAGACCCCAAAAGTTTCTCACCAAAAGGATAAAGGGACTCCCAAAATCTGTCATATGCTGCCAGATTGAAGAAACTCCAGCTCTATTCAGTCGCATACCGTCTGCTCAGAGGTGACATTTGCCTGACATACAAGGCCATGTCCAACCCAGAATTAATGGACGTGCTCCACCTCAAAAAATCCAAATCCACCAAAACCACTAGAGCAAGTGACTTAAACCTTAGCACGGATATAAATAGGACATGCTGGAGGGATAGATTTATCACTCAGACTCCCTATGCTGTAGAATAGAGTCCCGGTCCATGTAAGGCAGAGCACCTCGCTGGCTCTGTTCAAGAGAAATCTTGACCTGTGGATGGGAGATCTTAGGTTTACCCAGAATCATCTCTGTGTCACTGCTGGACAGAGGCACAACAAACTAATGGGTACAGTATTTTTTCATACAAGGGGTGGCGTAAGCCACAAAAATTTGGGGTAGGCTTATAAATGCCTTGGGGCAGATAGCCTAGTATAAACCTATGAACCTATGCTTCAATGAATCTCAAACTGCACAAGTTTTTTTTCAGGGTGGGAAGGAATCCAAGTTATAGGTGGAATGATAAAGTAGGGTCCTATCAGTACAACCCCAGCATCTCATGGACCCAAGAACCTAGATAGGATTTCTGCTCACCTGGAAGCCAGACCCGGAAGCCAGACCCAAGTTCATGAAACAGTAACTGCTCAAAAGAGCCGACAAGCATGCTAGTCCTGGGTAAGTTTGCATGCCAATGCCCGCATGTCCTGGAGGTGGCTACCCTGGGGCAGGCACATCCTTAAGGTGTGCCTCATTGCCAAGTAGATATCAGCATGCTGTGGAAATGTGTGGCTTAGAACCCCCACCCAAGACCCACAGCAGCTTCACATGGTCTCATCCCACTTGATGTGCATGCCAAAAGGGTCTCGAGAACCTACCCATATGGTGTTGGAAAGCACTACACGGGCAGACCTGAAAGGGAGACCCCCTCCTCAGTATATCAATGTATTGATACTGCAGCATGGATCCTCTGTACACAAGGGTATGGGATCTGGCCTGAGAGTAACCTGAAGTCAGCTGTATAGATCACTCCCAGCCACTATTCATGGGCCAAGAACTAGTATCCCAAGCAACACAAGGTACACTCATCAGGGGACTCAATCCCACAAGGGGAAATACCAGTTGCAAGTAGGTCTTTAAAAGTACAGATCAGGAGACCTTTGCATGCTAGTAAAGCATTGAGGTACAAATAAATTTTAGCCATGGCTATTACAAGTGATGACCAGTACTCACGGGAATAAATTTCAAATTACAGTACTCATCTATAGGTCTTTGGGTATCAATATAGGGATGACAACTTAAGGTACACTCTGGAATGGGGAGAAAGGGAGCATTTGGAGACTTTAAAGATCCAAATTCCCAGGTCCAAGACAGTACCAGCAGACACAAAAGGGTATGCCTAAACAGCTTTCGGAACAGTTAAAAAGTAAACACTACAGACAGTGGACTGTAAATGCCAAAGCCAAGCAATGCAAGTCAGCCAAGAGAAAAAGCACAGCACTGATGGCTCGTTTACTGGTTATGCTCAAGGCAGACAAGCAACAGCACACAATGGGCTTGTAATTGCAAGCCAACAGGGGTCAGACTATTCCATTACATACCATGCAGGGGATCTTATGGCTACCAAGGCCCTAGCAGGAAAGTCAAGTGTGCAATGCAATTAAGGGTAGATGAGTTTTACAAACTGCCATAAGTGATGCAATACCAATCTGCAGACAACCAGGGATACAATTCTACGATTTACAAGCCATTTGGGATATTCAGATTTATACAAGTGCTCTCAACCATTTACCCAATATAAGATCAAGCCAAAAGACCAAGTCAGCATTATTCCAATACTGACAAGTCCTGACAAACAGCCCTCTGCGGCCAAGAATTTTAATGGATTCTCTAGTTACTTCCAGTCAGAAATTCAGTGCATCCATTATGCTATACATGTACTGTATTTTTTTTATATACAACACTGGGGGAAGCATTTGGGGGCAGGGGAGCAAGATTAAAAGCACTTTAATGTACATACCAAAGGGATGGTTTCATACCAGTCCTGTTCAGCATCATCTTGGAAGTCCGGTAATTGTCGCTTTACTGAAACCTACACAATAGATTTGATAATCCATTAACAGATTACACTGCAGCTACCTGAACATCTAAAACTCAGCACTTGAAATTGTCCACTTCCCATACAGTGGCACTGCAAGATTGCTGGCATTTTACCTCCATGTAGTTTTCTTCACATACAATCTCTCTGGTTTTCCAAGTTGTTCCCAGGTCACATTTTAGCACCAACAAATGACTTGACTTGCCATCATGGTGCATTGCATTTATTTGTGCATGCAGAGTAAATCGATAATCATTCTGGAAGAAAGGGATGAAAGGTATTAGATCATTCTAGCCATAAGTAAAACTATCTAGCATTTCAAAAGTAATTACTAAACCACAGGTGTGCTAGAATTTCAGGACAGGCAGAATACAAAATATATGGTTAGGATTTTGTTATGGGTACCCACCAAGCTACCCATTGGGAAGGTGGAGAGAATGAAGCTTGGCATTACAGCCATGCATTTTGGAGAACTGCATGCAAAACAGACATACAGGTGCACACACCACTACAGTGCTCTCTGAAGAATGAAAAACGTACATGAAAACTGCATTAAGCCTACCCATGCCTTAATAGATCTTGGGAAATAGATCTTGGGAAATAGATCTTGGGAAATCTGACTAGCTAGCAAAAGATGGGAAGAAAGCATTGGTACAAAGCTCTAACCAGAATGTAGTTTCCACTTACCAATATCCTTAACTGGGCTTCAAACCATGACCATTGTCAAAGGCAAGGACTGTCAAGCCCTTTTCAAACACTATTCATGGCAAAAAAAAAAAAAAAAAACCCACCACACGACTGAACACAGAATTACTTGAAAGCCACCATTTTAAGTTAATGGTCTACTTTTGGGGGGGGGGGGGACACAGGCTACTACAAACATTTAGTGTAGGTTAAAAGAACCCATTAATCTCAAACACCAGATCATTCAGACCTGCACCTGCAATCCCACATGTACTCAATTTAAACTATCAAGATAGGCGTTATCCTTAGTCATGGCAAACTAGTCTGACATCCAACTACTAGACTTAACTGTAGTCTGATCACTATAGCTAGTCTGCCTAGAAAGAACCTTCCCAAATTCACATGCCTAAACATTTTTTCGTATTTAGCTTCAGGATTATTTAATTACCTTCTTTTATAGCTGCTCTACTCCCTCTATGGAGCAATATGAGCAGATGGGAACCAAACATGCCAGATATGGAGTTGGTCCTTCAGAGTCCTGTTAAGGGTGTAAAATAGAATTTAACTGTTGTCTGAAGCAAAAACACACATGTATGCCATGCTAAACTGCCACCACTGCCAAACTGCTTTAGTTGTTCACAAGACTAAGGCCTTTGTTAATCAAGTGCCAGTGACAAAGACTGGGAAATTGCTACCTACCCCACTAAAAATGGCATCACTGTCGTCCATACTTCTATATTAGGCATCCTAGTGTCCCTCCTAGTGTCCCTTTGCAGTTCTCCCACCTTAGAAATTTAAGCCTTGCCAACTGTAAGGTACAACATTGCCTCCATCCTATGCAAGATGGTTCTCACTTAACATCCCCCTTACTCACCTTTGCAGACCCTCCTTTAGGTGGACAACCTCTTCAAATCTTTCCACGAGTCATACCTCAAAGCTCATCCATACAGCCTTTAAGACCCCGCTAGCTTTCACAAGCTAGCAATGTGCCTGCTGCGACCTACCATTCTTACTTATTTCAGTTCACCTACCCCCCCCCCCAATTTTCCTCCCCTTTTGAAGACTGCACTTGTCCTCTCCTTGTTAGGATGGGAGCTTGAAACAAACCATACATCTATGGCTCTTGTCGCAGAACCTTGAATGTGGAATTACTAGTTCCAGACATCACCCACTGCACTACTCAGAGGGGCATATCCTAAAGCGTTACTCACCCTCGTCTGCATCCTTAACCAACTCATCCCATCCACTCACTGTAGCCTACTTGCGCAGAGTCACCAACAGTATGCATACTGCCAACTTTATTATAGCTTTCTATACTGCAAGCAGCCATGCCAACCAGCTTTCTAGATACTTTCATAACAATGGCAACCCCTACAAAAAAGTCTGCTCTCACACATACAGGGACAGCCTGCCCCCCACAAGACCCAGTGTTTCAGATGTATGCAGACATTGCTAGTAGTGTCCCCTTGCAGAATCAGCAAGTTTGACTTTGTCAAGTTCCTGTAGTGGTCTGATTAACCAGTTAAGACTAGTTATTTTCCCCAAATCTGGATGAATTGTATGATCTCTGTGAAAGGAAAAGCTGCATCACTGCATCAAAGAGTGAAGAGTGAAAAGCCTGAATGCCTCGACTCTTCCTGCAGAGAATGACCCGCCCCCTCCAAAAAAGTGCAGAGGCCCATTACAATCTTAAAAAGACCTGACTAGCATCTTAGTCAAATGTAAACACATCATTTTACTACCTTACCAGCCAGAGTTCAAAGCTTTGTGGACAGGTTTGTAATTGGATATTTAATATACATTACCCCAATACAATAACCACCATTCATGTCAAGCTTAAACAAGGTTGACACCTTGAAAGAAGCTTGTGACAGAGGTTTGGGTTTCAAGAACATCTATGGATTTCAGTGGGCTACCACAGTGGCCAGCCATTATATTATGCTGTTCCCAATAGCTATAGTTGGGGGCTGTCACACTGGCAGGAAGGCAGAGGTTGTGACCCTCCAGTGTTCAGGAATATTCTGGAGTGCCGATTGGTTAGGCTGGTGAGAACAGCTTAATGGCAGAATCAGGGACTTGGAGAAGCCTCCAAATGCAGGCTCAAACATTGCTCTTGCCCCATCCCATTCAATTAATAGCTCCAGTAGCCCCAATATATGGACAGTTTTCCCCCACCCAAGTAGGCAGCTTAGACATTGTAAGGCCTCAGAAAGGCTTCCAAGAGCCCAAATCTCAGAGCATTAAAGCAAACCTAAACCAGTGCCGAAAGGATATAGGCAGATTCATGGGATGGATGAGAGAAGCCCAGCCCATCACAAGCAACTGATCTAGAGAGGTTAGTGGTAATGCTTCAGGCAAAGGATGCCCAGTTGTCACTACACTCCCATTTAGCACATTAGGGGTCTAGACTCTTCCAGATCATTCTAGATGGCAGTCATTTGAGCTTTTCTTCACTCAAATTGTTTACTCAAGAGCTTTGGAGTTTCATTTCCTCTACTTGGCAGAGGTCTCAAAAAAGGTACAACAGTTGCAGTCACTGGAAGCACTGAGATGTTTCCCCAACTTCAGAGCAAGACCTTTATAGGCACAGTGGCTAATCAGAGCAGAAGTTGTGACATTGAAATCCTGGATAAGGGCCCAATAGTCCAGACAGACCTTATTGCATCTTCTGGGCCATATAGGAGGATGTTCATGGTGCTATTTGCACTCCAGACCGACACATTTGTGCAGGTATACTAATTTCAGTACAAACTCTGCAGCTGAAGTTCCAGAGTGCCAAATAATTCTGGCCTCCCAATTTCAAGTGAGCCTGTCCTAATTAAGGGTGCTTTGCTGGAAGGTCCTTTTGGCTCATTCACACCAAGCTTACTCAACTCTTGGACTGGACTCATTTAGAGCTTGTGACCAGACTTTAGTCCTGAAGGCTCTCAAAGGCAGGAATATCACTATTTCTTCAAATAACCACCAGTCAAGAAGACATTTGCATACCAAGCAAGATAATTATGGAAATCCCCCTCAGAAACAGCTCCCCCTTTTCAGAGGTTTTATTAAAAATGCTTTAGATGAAACTACAAGATCTGGCAGAGGGTTGCAGTTGTGCTCTTGTTTGAGAACATGCAACATTAGTCTCTATGCAAAGAAGGTGCTACAAACCTTGCAGAATTAAGAGATGGAACACCATTATTGCACCAATTCATAATGAGCCTTTCTTCTAGCCATTACCAAAAAGTGTCCAGTCAGATCTTCCAGCTTACCAGCCCTTTGCATACTCTTGCTCAAGGAAAACAGTAAGAGGCAGAAGAGCAGTGGCCACCATCCTATGGTGTATATTCAACTACACCTTCCCCATAGTTCCTGCTGACAGAATCTGAATTTTGTAACTAAGGCTTTAAGTATCATAACTCGTTTGTAGCTTCCAATTCTGATCCCTTAGCAGCACAAAACTATTCCATGGATGGAACAGAACTAGTCTAATTTCAGGGTCTGGCTGATGGAAGTTTGATACTCCAGCTAGAGTGGCTGGATTAGTCTCAGGCCTTGCCTCTCAGGAAGCTTTCTGCTCAGGTCTGCAGAAGTGGAGATAGTTCTGTTTTTTCTGCTTATTCTGCTTACCAGCTCTGCACAAAGATGCTGTATTTTAGTAGAAGTGCACTTTGCACCAAACTAGTCAGCACAATCCATTTCAAGTACCTGCATTACTTAAACCTCAAGTTACTCCAAACTTCAAGTTACTCCCAACACTCAAATACATGCAGCCACCATTATCAGCTCAGGACAAGGTTGTCCACCATCTAGTAAAGAGATTTTTCTTGGACCACTACATCTGTCCACCTTCCTCCATTAACCCAAGATTCATAACAGGCTTGCTTGTTCCTTGGTTATACAGCTGGTTAATTATGGCTTTGCTGTGTCTCAAAGACTGGCCACCATCACCTCTATTTACAGACGTATCTTCATGCCACAAGGGCTGGGCATTACTTTGACATAATCTGCCCATCTTTATCCTCTCGCATAACCTGTCTCCTCATTAAAAGGAAGAGGCAGAAACACATGCTCAAGTTATACCAGAGTTGAATGTGTTGACTTGTGCTCAGGATAGTTCACTTCTCAAATGCCACTTGTGAATTTTGCTAGGAAGTCACTCCAGATTTAGTCCTTCGGACAGAGCTGACTACCTTGGTTTAGAATCTATAAATATTGTGATTTCAAGCAGATCCATAAGGATTAGTGCTTTCACTATATTGAGTCACTTGCTACAGTGTTTAGTTTGCCGGACACAAAGGGCTGAGAGAGTTTGACCCAGCTATCACAGGTGCTCAGCCCCTTTAACATAATTGCCCAGAATTAGACAGATTTTTTTTTACTCAAACTCAGCTTTTTTCAGTATGAAACTTGTCACTTAAAATAAATAATGATCTGCCAAACAGGCCAGAAATTAGCCCAAAATCTGGACAAACTATAGACACAGTGAAGCATGCCTCAAAATGAATCAGTTGCCTTTAGTACTGTACCTTGAAGGTCCTCCCTTCAAATTGCCTACCAATTTTTACTTTCATAAAAGAGCAAAACTGCTTTAATAACCCATTACTCTTGCTTACCTCATTTTGCACTAGGCAAGCTAGAAAAGAGATCCTGATTTCCACATTCTGAAAGGCATCCTGGGAAATGGTGTATCCACATTGTGTTGCAAGTGCTGTAGTTATCACTACGTACATCTTTTCAGCAGGATCTAGGAAAAAATAAGAGTACTTAAATTCCTGTGCAGAACCAAAACACAGAAAATACCTACCACACCATGAAGCCACACAATTATCCTTCTAACAAAGAAATCCACCAATAAGGAATACAAGCCTGATAACAGTTCAGGGAGTTCTTACCCAGGCAGTTCTTATGGCATGTCACTATCTAAATCTATTCTCCCATCCCCACCCAAACAAGGGCATGCAGCATATGCTATAAGCTTCAGTTGTCCACATGCCACTAAGTGATAAAATGAAAGTGCGCATCTTCAGAGATTGCCTTTGGCTTACCAAGAACAATCTAGAAAGAACACTGGTGGAGTAGTTATGTGGAAATAGTAAGAAATGCTAGATTAGCCAAGACACTGCATTAGCTCCCTGGTGCACATCATGGAAAGTTTGAACCAGTAAACCTAGGGACCAGCCTAAATGCAGTTACAAGAAAAATATTTAGTTAACATTTCTTCCAGGCCTAGGCCTCAATGTGTGTGGAGAGCGTTCACTTTGGAGCAGAAAGCCACTATAGGATTTCACCTGTTCCAAGTACAACCAGATGCGCAAGACATGGTGTTGAGAGTAGAGTAACTAGTCGACACCCACCTCTTCTGTAGAGAGGTTGGTGGCATACCTGAAGGTGGACAAGCATTTGGCCAGAAATGGACACAAGATTAATGAACAGAAGACTATCCTGCAAGCAGATTTAGAGAGCAGGCAAGCTAAAGTAGTAAGAATGTGATTCAGATTTAGGAGGGGCATGGGGCTGATCTAGCTATGGGATGGCCAAAGAGTTAAGAGCAAACAGCTTCAGGAATCTGTAGCTGGAGAAAAGCCATGCTAGAACCCAAAATACAGGATGGAAAGGGGACAAAAACCTAGTCAGCATTAAAGATGAAAAGTATGGAGATGAGCCAACTGGAAGAAACTAAGCAGGGTGATGGGAAGAGAATAACTGGGAGGAGACTATAAAGTATGAAGCCAAATGGGGGGGGGGGGGGGGGTGAGTAGATGAGCATAAATTAAGGTGGGTCAGAAGGCATAGCCTACATGCTGACCATAGTAGGCTATCAGAAGTGTCAGGCAGGAGGAGTTTGGTGAAGCTGAAATGGTCCTAGGTTCAAACCTCACCAAGAGAGGTCTAGGTACATTCAACATGTTAGTTTAGGTTCATAGATTATTACTAGGCTAACTGCCCTTGTGGGTCATTTTAAACCTAGCCAACTACCCCATGTGAGAATCAAACCCTGCACCTTGTGTTTGCAAGGTAAACACCTTAACCATTATGCCAACCTCCCACCCTTTGCAGAAGAAACTATTTGAAGCAGTAGCAGAAAGTTTTGGGAAGTATAACATTTGAGCCATGACCTACCAGGGCTACCAATGGGGGAAGAGATTATGCAATTCTAGCTCAGGAGAACAAGCAGGTCCAGAAACAAGAATACTAATTCCATGCATCTCTGGTTAGACTACGATTGATTATAAAGTACTTTCAGTGCCCTCTTCCTATCTTTTTTTTTTTTTTTTAAAAAGATAGCATACCTCTCAATAGGTACAAACACCATTGAGCAAAAGACACCCAATTAACATTTGAATACCAAATAGCACAACTCTTCCCCACTTCCAGCATTTGTGGGATAGTACTAACTAGTGTCAAAAAAATGCAAAATGTGCAAAACCTTTAGACTTAATATTGCATAAAGTTGCCTCAATCATGCATTTTGCTTCTGAAGAGGGAGGTGACAAATCCTGTTATCGGTGCCAGTGACATGTTAACCAAGATTTCTGTATACTAAACTTCAGTGTGTGACAAGTGGGGAGGGACTATGAATGGGCTGAGTAAACCTGAATAGGTACACTTCCATAAATGGCAAAAAAGAAAATAAACCCTAAAATAGGTACAAGATAAGTAGAGTTAAGAGGTGTGGGAGATGGCAAGAGGCAACATGTCCCATTTAGGGAAAGCTGATAAGTAGCAAAGGGCAAATGAGATGACCACTGGGAAAAGGCACAAGAATGTTACGAGAGACAGCTGGTATGTTCCATGTACACTGGAAGTCAGATGCTGTGAAGAGATATACTGAAAGCTGCTAGAAACAGGACAAAATACAAAGAAAAAAAAAAAAAAAAAAAAAAAGTGAAGTGTTAGTGGTTTGGCAGGGTCTGAAACCTATAGGCGCTTGGTGGAAACTGGCAGATATTAAAGATTAGATAAGGGTAAAATTTGACAAAACAGCAGGGTTAAAGAGAACCAGATGGGCCAACAGAGCACTGAAAAGGCAGCAAACAGTGTGTATACAGGGTATGCAAAAAAGAGAGGTGAAGGACAACCTGCTTAGAGGGATAGACAAGTGGCTGGGGGGTTCTGGGACAATGCAATTCTGCCAGAGGCATATATAAAAAGTGGACAGATCCAAGTATTCAGCTTGGAATTTTCAAATAGTCAGGAAATCCTTAGTTCTGTGCAAACACTTTTTTGTAGTGGGAATAGATCTGCAAATCAGACCTCCTGCAATTCTCTCTCTACTCATGTAGAAGGATCCATGAGGGACAGAAGGATCTGCAATTCTTTGGTGGGGGGTCCCCAACAAGGAGATCATAAAGATCTAAAGCCAGCATGAGAGCAGGTGTTTGGAGCCAAGTAACACCAAGGGCAGACTGGGAAATACAAACTAGCATTAAGAAAAGGATCCTAGAACAAAGAACAAACTACTCCGGCTCACCACATTAAGTGAAGAGAAGACAATTTGGGAAATAAAGCTACAAAGGGCAGAATCATTGAGGGTAGAGAGATTGTAGAAAGGGACAAATTAAGGAGAAAACAGAGGCACTTACAAAAGTGTAGATTTGTGAACTAGAAGAGCACAATCTAAAAAGGAGGCAGACAAAAATATTACATCATTGTTCAAATAATCACAAGTTGCAGGGCCCTCAGACTCTTTAAACCCTTCACATAACAGAAGTCCTATTCTATATAAAAAAAGTGAACAAATCAGTGCTGGGAGGGTACACAAAGGCAATCTCAAGGGGTGCTGTAAGTGTATTACAAGCTGTCAAGGGAACTACCCCCCCCCCAAAAAAAGGCTTTAAGTTTGTGTCTATTAACCCTTGGATTTACTGGCCAGTGTGGTTTTCTTTAATGCCCCCCCCTCCCCCACTAGGAGAGGCAAAGAATATAGCTACACCAAGCTAAAAAAGGGACAATTATACTATCCTAGTAAGGAGGCATTGTCAGCAAACAGGGCAAACCCACTAAGAATGCATTTTAAACCCTACGTATGAAGTATTCCCCAGAGAAAGCGGGTGATACAGAAATCAGCACCAGACTATCATAATATGCAAATGCATACAGATCAGTTCCTTCAAGAAAGGAGGCAAGCACAGAATGAGAACTCCTAGCTAGAGTGCATTTTTTCTGTTGACAGTCTCAAAAAGTTTGCATACACAGCAAAGTCCTTTTTGGAAAATGGGGAGCTACCTCATGGAATGTTAGGGCCAGAGGGCAATAGGTCACAGATGGAGAAGCTATATGGTGAAGTCAGAAAACAGACCATACCAGCGAAAGGAAACACTTGCAGCAGATCTAGAAAGCAAAT
The DNA here is from genome assembly GCF_019279795.1 of Protopterus annectens. Taxonomy (NCBI): domain Eukaryota; kingdom Metazoa; phylum Chordata; order Ceratodontiformes; family Protopteridae; genus Protopterus; species Protopterus annectens. The sequence continues at coordinate 800,025,270 of NC_056739.1, read as the reverse complement.
CCAAAAATTACATGGAAAAAATTTAAGTGAACACACATGCACTTAACCAAAAACTTGCACTTACCAAAAACTTGCAGTTCCCATTTCTCAGGCAAGAAGTCTTTATGGATTAACATCCAGAAGTGCCGAAGACGGCATTCAGCTGTTAAGACACCTGCACAAAAAAGTAGTTAATATTTCGAGCTGGCATATCAGTTGGTCCAGGACAAAACACCAAAAGGCTTTGCTCATTTTACAGATTGCTGGTGATCAGATGTAGAGTTTGATCCCTACTCCAATGTAGGAGACAGCAATTTCTTTACTGCACAATTTACTGCACAATTTCACAGTAGCACAAAGGCAAACATGCATATTAGAGTTCTCAGAACCGAGGAGTTCTGTAGTCAAATCCACTAGCCAACTTCTGTTCTTAAGCAAAAACAGTTCTACAGCTAATCATAGCCAATTTACATATTCTAGTCACTTAAGTGCTAGTTAGTAGCAGTTCCTCTCGCATCAGGCTACAGCTTTTCTACACTAAGCATTACTCTACCATTACCACAAGTACCCAGGTAAAGAATGTCAAGACAAATTTGAGCACTTTGCAGACTGGAGAGTAGTTACTCATTTCATAGCATCAGACTGCAACTTTTCTTACATAACCAGTACCCCACAGCTAAGTGGTTGGTTACCCACTCTTCAATGTTTAGAATACTTGCAGTTTGTTCTCACCCAAGTGGCAGGTCATTTTACTAAACATAATGAAGTTTTAAGTGCGTTAGAACAGGAGCAGAGTCCACACAGACATACTTTGCAATACTTACAGTAGGGTTCCACAAAGCTCAGTCCAAAAGTCCTGTATTAATGACAGACTCAAAGCCTGCAAGAATCAATCCCTGTTAGTGGTTTGTGAAGCAGAGTCTTTCCTAATTTGGTACTCCAACTTGAACTTCAGAACCAGCCAAGACCCTCTCCTCTTACCATGTTCCTGCAGACAGAATTGCATTAGTCTAAATGTACCCATACGAAAATAGTCATGGACATTCAGAAGCCACAGATGAAAAACTGCCTTTAAGGGGTCATTTACACCTTCACTACAGAAGGTGGCAGGTAGTACACAGCCAGGACTACAGCTTGGCAGGGTCTTTGTAGATTTTAATGAATGATTTACAGATGCATCTTACTTTTAGTTTGTAGTTATTCTGAAACCCTGTGCAGTTCCTGATGTGGCAACCCCACCCCCTGCCCAACTTGAATTGCAGGACCAGAGGACATACTCAGGTTCTTTGCTACATACTACATGTAGCACTAAATGCAATATCAGCATTCACTTCTGAAGAGTACAACATTACAATCAGAATCATCTTCAATGTGGAGTTCCTATGTTGATCTGCTTTTGATAGTTCCTACAGATCAGCCGAGCAAGGTAGACCTTGCGCATACTAATGGTTTGACCTATAACTAGACTGCCTTAAGTGGCCCCCATGCCTTTTGAACACTGATCCCTACCCTTTCCTATTATCTCCACCTTTAAAGATATTGCACTGTCTTCTAGCTTTCATCCACCACCACTAGATGCACATTTGTTAACCCAGTGCATTCTAAAAATCTTTGCTTTTAAGACTAGGATGAAGTAGATGGAAAGTTAAAAATGCATGCTCTGGGTATGCAGAAATAACCCAGGATATAGTTACCCCTGGTAAGACTGTCTGTATGGACATGTGGCATTTCTTACAGATTAACACCTTCACTAAATTAGTTAAGACAGACACATTATATAAAATAAGCCATAGTAACATCCCATTATCCCCCATGCATTGTTCCCACAATAAACTTTATTAACCTAGTACACACTCAGGGTATAACTGAAAATTCATGCTCTAGGATACAGTGATGCAGTCATACCAGGAACAGTTAGAGGGATTAAAGAACTATAGTCACAGTAAACAAACACCTAAACTTAATGGCCCTTTAGTCAGTTTAATACTTCACCTACAAAAACAATTTACCCATTAAACATAACATCTTCAAATTCCATACATTTTGATTTAAATAGTTATGAACATTTATATTACAATAACTTACCTACTGGAAAAGTGTTGGTCTGTACATCTGCTCTGACAAATATTGCAAAGAGCAATGCCACTCTAGAAAAAGGGAGAGAAAGACCGAATCAGAGAAAAAAAAAAAATTGTCAACCTTCATACCAGGAGGCATCGCTTTACCCCCCGCTAAAAAATATTTGTGCATTTAACTTGCTTTTTAGCATTTATTCAAAAACATTTATCAGCATCTCCTAGTCACATGTATTAATTCATACAGTCCAAGTTAAAGTACACCATTGTACAACTAAAAGGGTCATGCATGGGGGGGCACAAATATATAGAAAGTAACAAATCGGGTTACTAATCCTTTTTGAAAGGGAAACTAAGGACAACTAAAGCTTTGTAGAACTTATTTCTTTAGAACAGCACACATTTATTCATTTAAAATTTATTTACCAAGAAAGTCAAATTGGGAGGATATCCCATTCTTAGCAGAGGCCTAGGAAGAAAGCTCTACACTGATTGTAACCATATTATATCAAACTGTAAAACAAAGCCTTCAAAAAATAAGGTTTAGTACTCATCATTAGAAGCATTAATTGGGTAACTAAAACTATAAATAGACACACTAAAGCAGAAAAATTAATGATCAGTAGCAAACCTACAAGCCTCTCCTTAAAACAGATAAGGAATATGTCAGGTTTGAAAAAACACAGACAGCTCACAAAACACTATACTTACCCTGTAAATAACAGGCTAGTCATTTTAGCAGGCTGGTTCTTCAGCAGAATTGTAGCTAAAAAGAAGGTGACTCTTAACTCATAACCATTAAGCAGTTTACTTAAAAATAAATAAATAAACCTTCCAAACTAGTACCTGAGATCAGGTTTTATAGCTGCTCTGGGGGTGGGACAGGAAAAACCTATTGCTTGATAAACAACATCTGCTCTTACATAGGAAATTAATTAGCTGAGAAAGGGAAGTTTAAAATAAATAATCAGCGAGTTTTGAAAGGGGTTAAGTAAAGCCAAGTCAATAAAAGCATCTCATTATGCTTTTAAATAACTGACTCTAGTTTCAAGCATATAGACAATAATACTGAAAGTTTTATTAGATGATAAATTACTTAATACATTAGCATGTGTGTGTTTTATAGATAAAAATAGTTTTGCTACTTTTTTCCTCTTTGGTTAATCTGTTTATTGCCTACTTCTCCCATACACTGTCCAGAGTGTGTCCTATTGCCTCTTCTCGATTTTATATAGGTAGGGGAAAGAAAACAAAAATATGCAATTTCAAGTGAAATGCAGGAATTTAGGAAAAAATGGAGAATAATAGTTTTAGTCATAAATGCATTCAGTTTATTAACTCAGAGAGACTGGGTTACCCAAGTTCAAATCTTTCAACCATGTCTATCATTCAACTTGCAAAACCATAGCACTCAAAATTTGCATGTGCATATTTGTGCCCGTGGGGATAATGTCCCAAATGTGTAAATTTCTCCTTTCATCAGATTTAGCCTATAAAATTAGAAAGCTTGTGTTGCTAACAGATGCACACCTACATATATGTACCAGAATATATTTTCTTACTTCACTGTAAAAATATACCCGTGCCTTTTACTCTGGCTTGCTATATGTGATAGTCAGAACTATAGTTTACTTAGCACAATTAGTATAAACTTTAAATTATTGATTTATTTATTTGACATTTGTTGACCGGGTTAGTCCGGCTGAGCTGTTGCCCTTTTTCAGCAGAGGCTCTGGGAGAAACGCTGCACAGATAACATATATGAAAAGTACAGTACAATATTAAAAAAGTTAGTACATATTAATAATGGAAAGGCACCAAGGTTATATACAAACGTATGTAGTCTTATCAAGAATGCAGTCACTAAGGATGTAGCTAGCTAGCAACATAGAATAAACATATTAGAGTAGACAAGTTTGGGCCGATGGAGATCAAGGGCTTGAGACCAATGGGAGCTCTTGATGGTTGTCAGGCATGTTGGGAGAAAAACACATGGAAGATGTGTGCAAAGTTGAAGCTTGGTGAGATTTGAGAAGTTCAGCACACGGACTTATCTTAAAATGTCCACAATTCCATCTTTCTAAAAATGGAACTGTAGTAGTCTTCCAAAGACATGTTGTAGGTGGATTGGACACACTAAATTGGCCCTATGTGTGAGTGCATGTGTGTGCGTGTGCCTTCTGTGGAAGGGTGGGCGCTGGGCTGGCAACTCGACACCATAAAACTCCACTGCTAATCATGAGCAGGCAGGTGATTTGCTGTGGCGACCCCTAATTGGGAAAAGCCGAAAGAAGAAGAAGTCCAAGCTAGAAAAGTAAGATTGACAGTTACAGTTTTTAAGTAAGGATGAGTAAAAGGAGAGGTAGGAAGGGAGGAGACACCTGAGGAGGTGAGGTAGACATTTAAGGAGGATGGCTGCAGTGGCAGGTCCAGGTGCTTTTTAGAAAGTTTTTGGTAGCAGTTTTGAATTGTTTTGGTTGCTTAATATATCTAATATCCAGTGGAAGTTTGTTCCAAGAGAGGGCAGTGGTGTAGCTATAAAAGTTTAGTCCTATTTTGCTTTTAGGTTTGCAGATTTGAAGTAAATTTTGGTCTGTGCTTCAGAGAGTCCTAGCAGGGGTGTAGAGGGAGACAAGTGAGGAGATGCTGGGACAGAAGGAGGGCATATACAGGATGAAATGAATGATCTGAAGCTGAGAGAGAGAAGTAGTTGGTGGGGAAATTCTAGCCAGTTCAACCTCTAAAGAGAAAGACAGTGGTGAGATTTATAGTTTGATTTGCATTCAATTTGGCAACTTTATTGTAGGTAGTTTCTAATTTTCTTAAGAGAGAGTTTTGAAGGTTGGTGAGGATTTGTGAGCTATAAAGTAGGCTTGGAAGGAGTTAGGGATGGGAGAGCGAGATTTTGGCTTTTTTGACAGGATTTTTTTGCTTCTGTAAAGAAGACCAAGTTATTTATTTATTTATTTTTTTGATGCAGTTGTAGACTTGGAGGTTACATTTGAGTTGGTCATCTATTATGACCCCAAGAAGCTTAGTATTTGATTCAGCTGTGATGTGTTTTGTTGAGAAATGAGATGGAGAAAGTAGATTTGAGGTGGTTTTGGCCTTTTGGTAGTTTAGTCTTTTTAGGATTAAACTGATTCTTGGAAAGCCAGTTTTCGATGGATATAAAGGATTTGTTGGTAATGATGTTAAGGTCAGAGAGGGCATCAGCAATGGTGATGACTGTAGGGTCATCTGCGTACTGCACAAGGGATGATTGTGGACAGGAAGTATAGAGTAGATTCGTAAAGATATCGAAGAGTAAGGGACCATGAACTGATCCTTGGGGAACTCCCATCTTGATAGGAAGAGGAGGGGAAAGTGTAGAGGGCTATTTTACAGATTGCTGTCGGTCATTGAGGTAGCTAGAAAACCAGGAAATGGTTGACGTGGAAAAATTAAGGTCAGAGAGTTTGGCCAACAATAGTAGGTGGAAGACTACATTGAGTATTTAGAGAAATCAAGGAACAGGCATGACACTAGCGTGTTACTGGCTCTAGCCAAAGAAAAGGTGTTGATAAAGGATAGAAGAGCTGTGGATGTGCTATGTTTTGGGTGAAAGCCATGTTGTGTGATGGGTGAGTAGTTCTTGTAAAAGGTAATCCAGGATTTGTTTGTGCATGCATTTTTCTAATATTTTAGAGAGATAGATGATAAACTTGCTATTGACCTGAAGTTGGCAATTTCTGTGGAATTGCCTCCTTTGTGTATGGCTAAGGTAAAGAATTGCTTCCAGATTGAGGGAATTTTGGATTCAGTGCTAGACCAGTTGATAAGTATGGAGCAGGAAGGACAAAGTTTGCCGTTATCTGAAAGAAGAGTGGAGGTAGATTATCAACAGATAATGTTTCAATGCATGGTTTCAATTTGAGAAGTAAGGATTTTATGTAGCTGGTAGATATGGGTTTAAGAGAGAAATTATTTATGGATTTTGAGGTGATGGGAGGGTCAAAAGGATTGACAGCATCAGTGTCAGAGTTGGTATGATTTATCTTAACTTTTTACTAATGTAGTCAATGAAGTAGGTGTTAAAGATGGTTACTGTTTCTTGGGGAGTATTGTTGGTGCAAGGGTTAGGAGATGAGGGGATACCTGGATGCAATATTTGGTTTATGGAGTGCCAGAATTTCTTTGGATGGGATATGTGAGAGGTTGGTGGGTTGTTGTAGAAGTTCCTTTTGTCTTTGTTATATATTTGTTATTGTATATTTTTATTTGTCCACAACATGGTTGGGGAACTTTCCCTGAATACACGTTTCTTGCAGATAAATAAAAAAACACAGAAGACACCTCAGCCAAGAACTGAATCTGAACTCCAAGTTTTTCTAACAAAGTCACACAACCTAAAATTTTCTTCCCCATATGCATCACTTTTAATGTGATTCCTCCCTTCCCCAGAAAAAAGAAAAAAATGGTTCATTTTAGTTCCATACAGTATGTAGAAATATGAGTTATCCTTGATCACTGTTTGTCCAGCTGACAACAGTGGAGGACACAAACGTGGAGCTGCACTTACTCCATTGTTGTGTGACCATGGAATGAGTATACATAAGTTGGGGGGATCCTCCTACATGGGAGGTGCAGAGGGGAAAAGCTTTAGTCTGATAGTGATAGTGGCTTTCAGTGATTTTATTTTACTTTTTGTCTTTTGAACAAACAGTGTTCATTAAATAATCATGAATCCAATTTAGAGCAGCATTCCATGATTTTTGCCACTTAATCAAAATGCTGCCTATAATACTTCAAATACAGTTGGTTTAGACTTTGATTTCCATTTGCTAATAATTTCTTTTTTTGGCAACCACAAAAATTAAACTCAAACACTTTGCATTTTTCACACCTCTGTATCCTTCTTGCCTATCATAGCATTATAAAAACTTTGCAGTAAGTACATGCGTACATGCTCACACACATACACACACACTTCAATTTTATTTTATTTTATTTATTTATTTATTTGCATTTGTTTAACCAGGATAGTCCATTGGGCTCAAGAACCCATTTTCAATGGAGTCCTGGGGAGAAAAGCTCCACATACATATTTAACAGAGAATGAGGATATACATAGACATTACATGGGGTTCAACATGAGAAAAGTACCAAATACAGAGGAAATACATATACATTTGATGGGGTAAAACATAGTACAATTTACGTAATTAAACATGCAGAGACATCTGAAACAAGGAAATAAGAGTTACACTAAATTTATAAAAACAATTTTTTTTTTTTTTTTTTTTTTTTATATATATATATATATATAGAGAGAGAGAGAGAGTTAGTGTAGTATACAGGTAGGCCAAGGGTAATGCTGCCTGGTGTTCATATAGTCAGAACTGAAAGAGTTACTAGATGAAATAGTAGGTTATGAAGGGTGAGAGAGCAGGAGCATTCCCATGTGGAGGTTAGATAAGAGTGGAGTGATTTTTTGAAGGATGGGAGGCTTGTGATGGTACGAATAGAGGGAGGAAGGGAGTTCCATGAGCGTGCTAGAGAGAAGGACAGGAGGTTTTGTCCAGGAGGGTGGTGGGGTCTATGTATTTCTATGAGGTTTTGATTGTTTGATCTTAGCTGTCTTTGTGTGTGGTGCATTTTAAAGGTAGAAGAGAGTGAGCGGCAGAGGGATGGCTGGAAAATCAGTTTGTGAGCATATGTGAGTTGGGTATATGAGAGGTAGTTGGGTAGTTCTAACCATTTTAGTTTGTGGAGTGGTTCACAGTGGTGTGTAGATGATTTGTTAGAAGTGGCAAATTTGGCAATTTTATTGTAACAAGAGGATAGTTTGGTTTTGAGGGAAGATTGAAGGTTAGTGAGAAGGGGTGCTCCATAGAGAAGGGAGGGTAAGAGAAATGTAGTTGAGAGTGTAATCTTGGTAGCTGAGCTGAGAAAGCGATTATGACGGTAGAGCATTCCAAGTTTTTGGTGTGTTTTTTTTATGTTTTTTAGCAGATGGGAGTGGAATTTAAACTGGTCATCGATTTGGACTCCTAGTAGTTTGGTTTCTGATACAAGCTCAAGGGGAATGTTATTATGGCTGTAGATTGAGAATGATTTAAGATCGATGTTAGTGTTTTTTGAAGGAGTAAATATCATGAGTTTGGTTTTAGTAGCATTAAGAGCTAGATGGTTGTCTTTCATCCAATTTTCAGTGGTGGAGAAGGCATCCTGGGTAAGCTTTAGTAGAGTTGGTATGGATGAGGCAGTGCAGATGATTGTGGAATCATCTGCATATTGAATAATATTAGCCTGAGGGATAGCATGGTAAAAGTCATTAATGAAAATATTAAAGAGAAGGGGGCCCAGGATGGAGCCTTGTGGGACACCTGTAGGGGTATTTAGAAAGGAGGAAGTGGCTTTTTTCCATTTGACTGCTTGTTGTCTGTTGGAGAGATAGCTGTTAAACCAGTGGAGTGAAGTGAGAGAAAGGTTTAGATTAGATAGTTTAGTAAGAAGTAGGTTATGGGATATAGTATCAAAGGCCTTAGAAAGATCAAGAAGAGTGGTAGATACAATGAGTCCAGAATCCCTAGCTTTGTTCACAGTTTCGAGGAAAGACAGAAGGGCTGTCATAGTACTATGATGGGGTCTGAATCCGTGTTGGGTGGGGGTTAGTTGATTGTTGTCCAAGAGGTGGGGAAGGGGTTGAAGGTGGATACATTTCTCCAGGACTTTAGAAATGGGAGAGAGGATGGCTATAGGACGAAAATTGGAGATATTAGTATTATTTCCACCTTTGTATAGAGGAATAATATAGGCTTTCTTCCAGGATTCGGGAACAAGACCTTCTTGGATAGAGCGATTGATGAGGATGCTGATAGGGAGGGCAATGGCATCAGCGGCTATACTGAGATAGTATGAGGGAATGTTGTCAGGGGCATTGGTGCATGGTTTTAATTTCTGTAGGAGTTTTCTTATGGTAGAAGTAGGAGTAGGTTTAATTGAAAAAGGGTGTGATTGAGGTGGGGATGAATGGGACAAAGGAGTAGGAGGGGGAGAGTGAGGTGAGGGTGAATGAGACAAAGGAGTAGGAGGGGGATGTTGGTTGTCAGAAGAGGAGGTATTAGGTGAATTGTTGTGTGTAAAAGAGGAAGTAAGTTTAGAAATAGAGTCTATGAAGAAACAATTGAATTGGGTAGCAAGATCTATGTCTTGTGAGTCTGGGCTGGGGTTTGGGTTTTCTATAGTACCAGGTTTTAAGAGTGAATTTATACTTGCCCAGAATTTTCGTGGGTTAGCTTTATGATTGTTTTGAAGGTGGATAAAGTAATTTTGCCGGTCTATTGAGATAAGTTTTTTTACTGAGTTACGTATAGTTTTGTATTGATTGAGGTTTGATGTAGATTTGTTTTTCTTGTATTGTGTCCATGTTTTGTCTCTGAGTCGCATGGAAGTAATTGTATTTTTTGTTAGCCAGGGGGCTGCTTTCCTTTTTATTCTTTTGGTTATTAGGGGAGCATGATTATTTAGGATGTTTAGGAAGGTAGTGTTAAAGTGGGATACTGCATTTTCGAGTGGTAGGGTTTTTAAGGGAGTCCAATTAATATATTTAAGGTTACTGGAAAAAGCTTCAGGGTTGAAGTTTTTATGGAATCTGGTAGTTATGTAATTGTGAGTAACTTGTAGGGGAGTTGGAAGATGTGTAGTGAAGATGGGAAGATGATCACTGAGGGGGTCAGGAAGGGTTCCACTTCAGGGTAGTTATGGGGATGGGAGACTAGAATCCAGTCTAAGATGTTGCCCCTTGAGAAGTCCTTGGATGGCCTAGTTATTGTGTTGATTAATTGAGAGTATTTGAAAAGGTTGATGTTGAGGGGGTGTGTAGGTGACTGTATGGAGGACCAATTTATGTTGGTATCTCCCATGATTATAGTTTCATTATTAATGTTACTTGATAGCCAGGAGAGGATGTTTTCAAGTATTGGGATATTATCTCCAGGGGGAATGTAGAGAGAGGCTATAGAAATGGATTTGTGTGTATTTAGTTGGAGATGAGCTAGTAGTAGTAGTTCTGCATTAGAAAACTGGGGAATGGTTTTGTTGTAGGGTGTTAGGCATAGGGAGGATGCATATAGTAGAGCTACTCCACCACCCTTTTTGTAGGATCTGTCTGATCTAATGATTGAGTAGTTTGGTGGTAATATCTCGGCATCTTTAATGTGGGGTTTTAGCCAGGTTTCAGAAATGGCTAAGATGTCAGGTTTGTTATGGAATACCCATGCATGAAGGTTAGGGATTTTGTTTGCTAAGCTTTGTGCATTGAGACATGTGAATAGGATGGATTTATAATTTGAGGAGTGGTTTGGACCTGGGTTGGGGTGTATCTCACCAGATAAAAGTATTGAAGTTAGAAGTTTGGTTAGTAAGAAGAGGTATTTGGGTTGTTTAGTTTGAATGGAGTGGGTGGAACGATTAGAGGGGGATATGGAGAATAGGGAGGGTGTGATGGCTTTATGAGGAAGGATAATTTTATAGTGAAAACATAGGTTGTTGCAGAGGGGGTAAAGGTTAGGAGAGATGTGGTTATTGTAGTGAGATTCTGTTGTATGGAGATGAAAGGTGGTATGTAAGTGGGTAGAATGGTTGATGAGAGAGGGTTGTGTAAGAGAGTAAAAATAAGTGAGGCTGAAAAGGAGTAACAGTTGAATTGGGTAGGATGAATAACTTAGAGACATGTTGTTGTGTTGATGAGATCTAAAATTATATTGAGAAGGATGAGGGGAAGTTGTCATGAGAGTATAGAGAGGGGTGGGAGGGGATGGGAAGAGGAAGGGGAGGAGTTTGATAGTTTGTGAGGAAGTAGATGTGGTTTACAGGCTATAAAGGTAGAGGTTGAGGGGGTGGTTGGAATTTGGGGGTAGGGTAGGGGAGCGGAGAGAGCCCGCAGGGCGAATGGAGTGGGAAGAGACAAGGGAGTAAAATGTGGAGGGAGACAATCAGTAAGAGAGAGCTAACCAACAGGTAAGTCTGATGGTGGGAGAAAGGTTGATTCAGAGGTGTGGGGGATGGATGTAAGGATGTAAGGGTAGAGGGCTCTGAAGGCAGGATTCCTTGGGGAGAGAAGAAAAGGTGATAAGTGTATCAGGGGACTAAGAGCAGCGTGACTAGGGGTCAGGTTACAGAAAGCTTACAGAAAGGATGTGGGGAATACAGGGCAGAAGCTAGTAATTTAGAACGGTTACAATATGGGGTAGACAATTGCAAATCAGAAAGCTTTCTTTATAGAAAGTTAGTTCACGAGGCGCCACCTGGATGACTATTTCCACCTTAGATGTCTGCTTGAGATCAAATGAATGAATAAATACATAAATAACGGCCAGTTTGCAGCTTTACATACATGCAGTTCATTTCACTGTAACCCATACACTCTATGCTTTTCCAACCACGTAGCTCAAGGATCTTGAACAAAGACACAAAGTCAGGGACAGATTTTAAATAATGCTCTTATATACTAAGAAATTTGCTACTATAACAGGTTTTGCATTAGCAAGCATTTACTAAAAGATATGAATTCCAAAACTGACACCTGTCATTATTTGGTAACTACAATCTATATCAGTCTACCAGGACAACAGATGTTATGGGAATCAGGCCAAAAATATGAGACAAAATCAGAATCTAGAAAAAACTGAAAGCTATACACGCACACACACACAAATACATAATGCATGAATACATAAATAATGGTCTAGAAATGTATTTCAACATACTGCTGTTAGAACCACATGGTGCACAACCAATCCCCCACCCCACCCCCACCTCTCAGCTACAGAATCCTATTCAAAGAACCAAAGTCGGGGACAGAATTTAAATAGTGCTCTTATATATACTTGGAAAGTCAAATAAAAAGCTTTGCTTTAGCAAACATTTTCTGAAGGATATGAAGTCTACAACTCATGTGGCTATCATTATCTAAGGACTTCAATCCACAACAATTTGTCAGAAATTCACACATTTTATGAGGAACAGACTAAAATACTGCTCAACCTTTTTTTCAAGAATTCCAAAGTCAAAAATAATAGAGCAACAAATGGTCAAAAAAAACAACTAAATATTACTCTGATTCACTTAAACATTTATTTGAACCACAGGTGCTGCATCACCATCAATTTTCTGAATATTAAGAAGTTTAAAATTAAGTACTAGCATTATTGTATATCTGAAATTATTGGTGATTTACCAGACAATTAATTTTTACATGGGACAGAGTGAAAATATGTACTAAAATCAGGGACAATCTGCAAAATTGGAGACAGCTGACAGCTAGAGCTATGCCCTTTGCAGCCCTCTATCTCACCCACACAAACACACACACACTAACACACATACACACACACACACACACACACACACACACACACACACACACACACACACACACGCACACGCATTACAAATGTCCTGCAGACACTTAACCAGATCTGCAGTTGCACTTAATAGTGATTATCAGCATCTTCTGTTCTCCTCAAGTTTACCCTACACTGTTTTCTTTTTAAACAACTGCACAATGCTAACCTGCTTCTCTGATACTAGTCCATTTTGTCCACGACCAGCTCCAGTGCACACTATCTCTCTGCTCTCATTGGATCTTGGGGTGAGCCAATGAATGAGAAGCAATTGGAGCTATTTCTCATCAAAGCAGAACAGACACAGATTTAGGATAAAAATTTGTAGTGCTCTGCCAAATGCAGAGTGGTTGAGAGGTATGCACTCATGCATGGGAATTGTATTTTGATGCCAGCTTTCTTAAGACATACCCTGGGATTCACAAACAAACAGTGCAATACATAAGGAAACATTACATAAAGAGCAGTGGTATTCAAGGTAGGGCCAGTACAGAGACAGAGGTTGTGCCGTCATATGAGCAGGCAAAAACTTGCGGTCAGTATCATATGCTAATGATGGTCTAATGATATGAATATGAGAAGCATTATAATAATGAGCCCCATTGTGCAAGAGCAGGACAGCAAGACAAGATCTGTCAGATTGGAAGACCCTTTTTTTTTTGCTCTAGAACTTTGTATATATATTTTTATGCTTCTCAACCTTATTCTGAAAAACCACCAAGTCTCGGGACTGTCCAAGGTACTAATTTACCCAGCTACTGCTTTGAGTCACAGCCACCAGGGAATTTATATATTGGGATTTTTCAGTGAACAGGGAGAACAGGAAAAGAGACCAAGCTATGATGCTAGGTGTAGCAGCAGTAAATGTTAGAGGCCACCTGTGCAGCTAATGTCCACAACAAGGAGTGACATCATCTTCTAAACCATAGAAGAATCCCACTGTGCCTATCATAGCATCAGCCTCACAACAAGGACAGATAAGATGTTTGTTGTGTAGATAGAGACACCATATACCATCTGGTAGACATGTCCTATCCTCACACATGGAATCTCATGACATACATGAAATATTTCCCATTTGTTACTACAGGGACCTTCCAATGACCATTAGGAACATGGTGGGTATATCACAGGCACAGCACACGATAGTCACAAACAAGAAACTTTTAATGAAGCTTTCAGGTTTACACCCTTCATCAGCATACAAAATCACAACACATTAACACATTTAAATAAAGGACCATTATAATCACATGATCAAGCCAGCCATTCAAAGGACCACTATAATTAAATATGCAAATTCAATTTAAAAACATCTAATAAAATTAATTTTCATGCAGTTACTTGTTAAAAGCATAATACATAAGTATAAAAAAGTACAAAAAACTGTTACATATATATATATATATATATATATATATATATATATATATATATATATATAGACAAATAATTACATCTACACATTTAGAAATACTATACACTTAATACTATAAATTTTCTCTCTGCCTCTTGGTCAAAACTGGTTTTAAACTGATTGTCCCATTAAGGCCTGGATACTTATCAGCCTGTAGTTGCACTATCCACTCATACTCTTTTAGCAACAAAAGATTATCAATATCACCCCCTCTAATGCCCAACTGCAGAATAGATATACACCTAAACTTAAATGCATGTGTCTGAAAATCATGCAGATGCCTGTATAGCCCATTTGTCTCAAGCTTTCTTTTTATTTCAGATCTATGTTCTATTATCCTATCCTTCAGCTTCCTAGCTGTTTTCCCTACGTAAAATGCACTACATAGGGTGCAGGTAGCAAGGTAAACTAATCTAGTAGAATTACAGTCTGCTCCACAAAAAAAGTCAAACCGTTCACCTGTTGTAGGATGCTGAAAGCTACTATCAGTGTCGTATATGTCAGGGCAACAGACACAATTATAACATTTAGATGTATTCATCTTCGTTCGTACAGGTGATATTTCACTTTGAAAGTCTTTGTAACATAGCATCTGTTTAAGTGTCCGACCATTTCTGAATGCATACTTTGGTGTCGGACCTAACAGATCTTTCAAATCTGGTTGGGACATTAATATAATCCAATTTTTTTCAATAATCTTACAGACATCATATGTATTGGCATTATAGGTAGTAATGAATCTTAAGACACTACTATCTTTTGTCCTATTCATTTCAACATGCACTGTCTGTTCTCCTTGCTGGTATGTCTGCTCTGTTTGTAATGTGGTTAAAGAGCCAAAAACTGGTTTGTATAAACTACTTCTACCTTGTACAACCTGTTTATAGGTCATATTAACATCCCTTAATAGATATCCATTATTAATAAATTCTTCCATCATTTTCTTAACCTCATACTCAAAGACATCATTCTCACTAGTTAACCTGCTTACCCTTACTAGCTGTGACTTTAGTATACTTTTATAGACATGTCCCGGATGCATACTAGCTGTATTCAAATATCTAGCTGCATGCACATCTTTTCTATGTATCATCGTCTGTAACTCATCACATTTCCTATACAACTTAACATCTAAGAATACAACATTATCCTTAGAAAAATTCATTTTAAACTTGAGAAAATTCGTCGTAGAATTCAAATACAGCAAAAAACTTTCCAATTCACTTATTGTACCTGTCCATACAAAAAAGCAATCATCAACAAATCTACAATAACAGTCCAGTAGATGTTTAAATTGATTCCTTTCATTCAATATATACTGCTTTTCCCACATATAAAGGACCAAGTTCGCAAACGTGTTCACTACTGATGTACCCATAGCTACTCCTGTTAGTTGTTGATATGGTGCATTATCAAATATAAAGATATTTTTAGTTAAAACTAAATCTAACAGGAGACAAATATTTTCTATTTCACGTATTTGTTGGGTTGATTGCATTATTAACAAGCTTCTTATTGCTTCTATTCCATAATCAATTGGAATCACAGTAAACAGAGGTTCAATATCTAATGTGACCAATACATATTCAGTTTTAACTCTCATTCTATACCAAGAATCAAGCTTTTCTAGGAAGTGTGTTGTATCCTTAAGTATCGTCTCACAACCTGGTACATATCTAGCAAGAACATTCTGCAAGTATCTAGAGATGGGTTTAGTCACCCATCCTTTGCCCGACACAATAGGTCTTAAAGGGGGGTCATCTATGGATTTATGAATTTTGGGTATTCCATAGATCTGCGGGATCTTTGGGCAGGTAACAGTAAAATAAGTCAGTAAATCAATGGTTATATCTTGGTTCAATTGCATGTCATATAATGTTAAGTTAATCTGAGAAATATGTTTTTTTACATCCATAAATGTAATCTTCCTAAAAGTATGGGTATCTGATAAAAAATCCTGGAATTTATTCATGTACCATAGCTTATCCATTAAAACAGTAGCTCCTCCCTTGTCAGCTTGCTTAATTACAACACTTCTATTATTCTTCATCTGCTGCAAGGTCTTATACTCACTAAAAGTTAAATTATAACTAATGCTTCTGTTTCTATTCTTATTTTTATTTTTATTCTTATTAATATACAGGGCTCTAATTTCCATTTCTACAATATTTAAAAGGCCAGTATTACAGGAGATAACTGGGGCATAAAAACACTTAATCTTTTAAAGGTTGAATTCAACTCA
Source organism: Protopterus annectens (assembly GCF_019279795.1). Taxonomy (NCBI): domain Eukaryota; kingdom Metazoa; phylum Chordata; order Ceratodontiformes; family Protopteridae; genus Protopterus; species Protopterus annectens. The sequence continues at coordinate 800,009,169 of NC_056739.1, read as the reverse complement.
TTTGTTTGCTTAAACATTGATTTCAACATGATATTCCTCGTGAATAGCTTCACATCTGTTATAATATCCACAATACTGTCTTTAAATGAAGGAATAAATTTCATACCATGTTCAAGCACCTTGTAATGTTCATCAGATAGCATGATGTTTGATAAATTTACAGTACCTTTTAGTAAACAGCATGTTCTCAGCGTCTTGGTGCTTTGTTGGCCAATTTTGGGCTGTCGATCTTCCTTTTCTGCACCTGTACTGAGCGTTGCGGGGTTTTTTGTTCCAGAGGTTCCTGAAGCCTTTTTTGTTGCAAAACAACCTTCTCCGGTTGTTTTAAGCGAAAGGGCAAAAAAGAGGAGATCTCAGTTTGTTTCCGCTTCTCTCTTCCTTCAACCACAGATACTACTGGTTCTTTTTGTGGGGCTCAAACATTATCGCTAGTCTCAACAAGGGAAGCGCTAGTAAGAGACTGCTCCATTTCGCTGTCCTTCCTCCCCGACTGGCCATGCTCGCACTGATGCACCAAAACGGAAGTGGATTTTAACGCTTCAAATGTACGCGTTTGTTGGTTGGCTGGAATCAACCCAGGCGTTGGGGGCAGTTCAAAGTTATCAAGCTCATCAAGGAGTTTGTTAACAGGCTTCGTTATACGTAATTTATCACTCACATTATCCAGCTTTTGTCGACCAAAATCTTTCCTAAAGTTTTCTTTGGGCCAATGGAAGATTTGGCCATTTTTAAAATCATCAAGATCACGTTGGAGCTTACGCTTCTTTTGTGCTTCTAATTTTGTATCCAACATCTGGATGCGATTCACGAAGGCTTGATATTTCTCATTCATAGTGTCAGTTGTAGATAATTTCAATGCTTCCATGTCTAGTCTCTCTATCTCTTCCATTAGCTCACATTCCACTTTTTCAAAAAACTGGTTCATTAGCTTCATGTAGCTAATGCTGAGTTCAAGATTTAGTTGTTGCCATTGTACTAAGAGTTCTTGATAAGTATTGCCATAAGATGGCATCTTTAAAATACGAAGTCCACGTGGCACCACTCCTAAATCTAGATAAGCTAGGAAGCTTAGTCTTTGCCATTGCAGATGCTTATAGCTCTGCACATTTTTATCCAACAAGTTCAGCAGCTTATTAAACTCTGATAATTCATCACTGGTATTCCCATTTTGCTGAGCATCCACAGCTTTAACTTGTAGCAGAGGATTACTTGACTTCATGAGCAGCTTTTTTATAGTTAAACTCATTTTAACTATATAATAAAACCACAAAATAGAACAAAAACGAACAGCTGGCTTGGTCTCCTCCTATAGTTTTGTTTGTGGCAACTTAGTACAAGTATTCAAAGCAGAAATACTCCAGAAGTACTATATACCATAAACATCCACAGCACATGATAGTCACAAACAAGAAACTTTTAATGAAGCTTTCAGGTTTACACCCTTCATCAGCATACAAAATAACAACACATTAACACATTTAAATAGAGGACCATTATAATCACATGATCAAGCCAGCCATTCAAAGGACCACTATAATTAAATACGCAAATTCAATTTAAAAACATCTAATAAAATTAATTTTCATGCAGTTACTTGTTAAAAGCATAATACATAAGTATAAAAAAGTACAAAAACTGTTACATATATATATATAGACAAATAATTACATCTACACATTTAGAAATACTATACACTTAATACTATAAATTTTCTCTCTGCCTCTTGGTCAAAACTGGTTTTAAACTGATTGTCCCATTAAGGCCTGGATACTTATCAGCCTGTAGTCGCACTATCCACTCATACTCTTTTAGCAACAAAAGATTATCAATATCACCCCCTCTAATGCCCAACTGCAGAATAGATATACACCTAAACTTAAATGCATGTGTCTGAAAATCATGCAGATGCCTGTATAGCCCATTTGTCTCAAGCTTTCTTTTTATTTCAGATCTATGTTCTATTATCCTATCCTTCAGCTGTATAGTATTTCTAAATGTGTAGATGTAATTATTTGTCTATATATATATATGTAACAGTTTTTGTACTTTTTTATACTTATGTATTATGCTTTTAACAAGTAACTGCATGAAAATTAATTTTATTAGATGTTTTTAAATTGAATTTGCATATTTAATTATAGTGGTCCTTTGAATGGCTGGCTTGATCATGTGATTATAATGGTCCTCTATTTAAATGTGTTAATGTGTTGTGATTTTGTATGCTGATGAAGGGTGTAAACCTGAAAACTTCATTAAAAGTTTCTTGTTTGTGACTATCATGTGCTGTGGATGTTTATGGTATATAGTACTTCTGGAGTATTTCTGCTGGGTATATCACAGGCACCTGCCTCACAAGTACTATACCAATTCCTTGAGGTTATGCTTCAACATGTGAAGGAGTATACATGGTTCTCAAGGATCACAGCACAGGGGAGTATCACTGTGCAGGTGTTCTACAAAACAGCTCATTTCCCTGAGGTACTAGGGGCCACTGACTGCAGCTACTTCACTATAAAAGCCCACCTGGTTGGTACATCAACCATAAAGTGGTATGTAATTCACAGGGTGTAAATGTACAGGGGATCTGTGTGCCATCCTGGCAGTTCCTGGGATTCCCACATTGGGCAAATATCCAACCTATTCCATGTATTTGTGAGGGGTGGCTTTACACGGGGACATCTGATTGCCAGTGTCTTATATGCTTTCAAGTAATGGCTCATGACACTGGTATGCAACCCATAGAACAAGGCTGAGATATAATATCAATATATATAATAATGCATTGTTGCAGACGACAAACATCTTTGAGTCCATGTTATTCAGACAATGAAGGGCCATATCCACTTCCTAGAGTCCTCTACTGTATAATGCTCTGAAGACCTACAATTAAGATATTTGTTGTCTGTGCAGTTCTGTGCAACACATTTGCATGGAGAAAGCTAGAGAAGGGGGATGCTTTCAAAGGACCAGTAATGCCTGAAGCAGTGGAGGTGGATCAGCCAGATGAACTGTAGGTTGGAGAGAATGACTACATGGAAAGACTACGATAGACAAAGGCAGGCACAACACACTGTAGCAATGGCAAAGAGGCAGCATCTGGTTCATAGTTATGGACCAGATTTGACATCACAAGATAAAAGCTGATGCATGTGATATTGTACTCCAACTGCATTCTACAATGCATTGAACTGGCCATTCTGTGTGTCAGACATCACCTACCCATATGACACAGCTGTGAAAGCAGGGCACCATAGTCACTGTATTCACAAATGGGGAGGGGCACAGTGACAGGGATCAGCAATGTTCACAGAGTTAGGGTATGTGGAAGTGCGGAGGGGGGTACTATGGCTACAGGACTGAGGTAGCTGGATATACTGTATAAGAAGGGTAGTGCTTCCTGACAGGGGGTACAGCTGTACTGGATATGAGTTCAGAATGTGTGACAGGGGACACAGCTACTGCGAATGTGGTTACACTGTGTATATGTATGTGTGACAGATGTTGTGGGTCCTCAGATGGGAAGGATACAGACCATGGATGTTTCTGACCACATGTACATCCCCAGGTATGTTCTCTCCAAGGAATGGCATCAGCACCAACACCTGTTGGCAGGGATAACAGCAGACCCCAAGACTGAGACCACCTGATCAAGGTATCTGCCTGATGAGCACATTCTCCACATCTGTGCAGCAGCCACATCATGGTTCACCAGGCATGCAACCAGAATGTGGTGTAGAGGAGGTTGCAGCACATTAATGTGACATTCCCACCCTGTGGAGTGTACCCACAGAGGAGGTAAATAATTGACAGGCCTGAGAATGGCATTGCTCCTGGTACATAGAGACAGATGGCCTCATAGAAGCAGTGGAGGTACCCATGTGCCTGTCCAACATACCGATGAGTTTGTTCATGTTTTGAAAAAGTCTCATATGCTTCATCACACATGGCACAATACACCCCTTATCTCTTTGGTGGCATTTTCCTGAACTTGGGTAACTGGTCTGCACATCTATTGTGCATAATATCCATTATCACACCCAAGTCAGACAATAACTGGGAGGCAAGGCAGTGACACCACTCATGTCCCTATGCTCTGTTGAAACATCATTCACCCACTACATATGCATGGTCAGTGGAGAAAGGTGCCCCCTCTGTAAGTATGCCAGGTATGACCTGACTTTATACAGGTTTTGGTGAGGTGTTATCAGGTTTCACAAGTGACAGGGGTTATATCACTGCATGTGGGTGGTAGTGTGCCTTCCACATTTACTGTTACTGACAGCAACATTATCCATTCAGTCTGTACTACCATAAGAGAACCATCACTATGCGTGTCCAGTACAGCATCTGTGAAAGTAGACAGAGAAGCATCCATATGCAAAATTACTAATGTGATAATCTCACTACCCAGTAATGCATCTATGATACTGAAAACCAGGTATGTAATGAATGGAAACAAAAGTACCTTCCATGGTATGCTTTTGTACCTGTGTCTCAGATGTGTCCGTAGAGAAGGGATGGTGTTATTGAGCTTCTCTGAGCTTACAGTAAACTGTGCTAATGACTATAGGTAATACCACCGCGGTGCATCCCCACCAAAGAAAAGGAGAGTAAATTCATTTCAGCTCCCACATCCAGGCCACCATCAGGTATCAAAGTCCTTTCCATCTCAAAAAACAAGGACAATATGAACTTCTCCATGGTGGTCAGGGTGGTACACAATGGTTAGCACATCAAACAGCACTAATATCAGATCATAGCACTATCTGGCATTTAGCCTTAGCCTTACACACCACTCAGGTGACCCCTGTAAAACTACGTCCCTAAAGTTTAGGGCCTTAACCATAATAGCACTACCCTAATACAGATCCTGACAACATTGATTTGCAATGTCCTTATGTCTCTGATTTCAGCTTAGCAGATATGGGCATCCTCAGACAATGTAGCAATTGTCTCATATACTCAGAAAACCTTTTAAACCTTAAATAAATCAACAAAGTATGCAAGAGATGTACATACATAACTTACTTGGAAGCAAAAATCTAACTTGCAAACAAGATTGTCAAGAACACACACTACATTCTTCACACATACCACTCACCACACACACACACACACACACACACACACACACACACACACACACACACACACGCACACACGTTCTTATGCTAAGACACTTAAAGAAACCTCTACATACCTCAAAGACTGCCTAAGCCATCAAATGGCAGTGCCTATCCTCAGTAACCACTAAAGCATACACCAAAACCAACACCAAACACCACACATAAGCCTACACCCAATGATCCCACAAGAGCAAAGCCCGCAAGGCAAGCAAGCACGTTACTTAGTGCTCTTGTCATAGGGTATTCTATTGTATGACACAGGATTCTATTGTATGACACACAGATGCCCCTGTCACCAGGCTGGACAAGAAAACGGTAACAGTCAGTTGCCTGTCTGGAGCAAGGATCTGCAATATCATGTATGCACTCAAGTCACTGCATCACAGGTGCCAGTATGATTCTGTTATAGTCACTGTGGGCATAAATGACCTGAGATGCACCTCACTGGACTATAGAAAAAGAGATATTATGGATCTCTCTAAATATGTGTCATAAACAGGTATGTGCCTTCCACTGAACAGCATTCTGCCTTCACCAAAGATGATGCCACAGTATGAACAGAAAAGGGTCTATATTAGAACACCGAACATTTAAAATGTCGAGTGTTCTAATATCGACCCGTTTTCAGCAAACGCTGAACATATCGAAGAAACAGAAAACCAAATTTTTTCCTAGGGAAAGAATGTGGTTGTCCGTTTCTGTTGCTTTGGTATTTTCAGCACTCTGGTGGAAATTTACAGGTCAGGTTCAGGTAAGTGTGCGACTGAGTGCGGGTTAGGTTAGTTAGAGTTAGGGTTTGGCTTAGGTATGTATGCGATTGTGTGGACATGAGGGTTAGGGCGGGTTAGGTGAGTTAGGGTTAAGGTGCGGGTCAGGTAAGTGTGCGATTGTGTGGACGTGAGGGTTAGGGCGGGGTAGGTGAGTTAGGGTTAGGGCGCGGGTGAGGTGAGTGTGCGATAGTGACAGACCTTAGGGTTAGGATTTGGATTAAGGTAAGTGGATAGTTAGTGGTGTGTGTATAATTTAGTGTAGGGTTAGGTGTAAGAGTTTAGGTGTATGTGTGTGAATTGCTGTTTGTTTGGTGTGCTTGTTGTGTGTATGTGCTTTGGAACAGCAAATTTTTTTCCCTAGGAAAAAATTAATTGTTTTGAATAATCGATGTTTAGTATTTTCAATTGGTAGGGTTCGATATTAGAATGCTCAACATTTTGAATGTTCGGTGTTCTAATATAGACCCACAGAAAATGGTTGATTTTAATAACTGGCTTACATTTTGGTATCCCTCCAGGGGAATCCAGTATTTATCAGCATAGGAGGACATGGTAAACAGACCACATTGCTTTGCCAAGAATGATCTGCACCTGTCCCTTTGAGCTTTTGGAAGCTGTCTGAAACTTTATCCACCCCCTTAGAACCTTTTTAAAACAATGTAAAAATAATAAAGCAACCGACATACAAAAAACAAAAAGCAATCTTAAGTTGTTACTGCTCAATGTTTGGAGCCTAAACAAATAACTCCACTACCTACAAGCTCTCCTCAATCTGGAAAATGTAGACATCTGTGCTGTCACTGAGGCTTGGTTTAAAGCCACAGAAAGTACTTCAGCAGTGGAAGGCCACAGTGCATTCCACACATTTAGATCAACAGCAGCATAGACAAGGGCTAAAGGTGGAGGTGCCTCAATCAACTTTAGCAACAAATACTACTCCAGGTTTGTTAAAAAGGATGATGTCCTGGAGTTCATCCACTTTGAGTCTCCATAGACAAGGTTCCTTACCATGTCATTGGTCAGCTACAGGTTCCCCCATGACCCAGAAAGCTCACAACTCTTCCCTAGACCTACTAGAGGTGCTCACCATCAAACTAAATATTCTATTTATTGGAGACTTGAACTACCCCCTCTATAGACTGGGAAATGCTCACTGCCTTTAACTCACAGGCGCAATGTTTCCTGGACTTTATCAACATAAACATCCTGGACCAAATAGTGTGCACTCCTGTGATGCCCATGCACTGGCTCAGCAATCAAGGAACCTCAATCCTCACCACTAACACCAGTGAGGGGCATCCATATAGAGAAAGGACAATAAATACACACACAGTAAAATACAATTTCCCTCAAGAGCACACAGAGATCACAGTTAGTCTGGGGCTGGTTTCTCTGTTTATCTCCAGGTCCCCAATAAGACTCCCCACTGGCACAGCTATAGGGTCCAGACCTTAGCCTAGTGGGTAAGCTAAAACCTCCAGCACCCTCTCTGTCCAACCAGTGCTTCATGTCCCTGTCCAAGTAGCTGACACACACACACTTTGAGATAAGAGTTATATACAACCACACAGACACTCCTGGGGAAGGCTGGCACAGGTTCTCCAGCTCTGCCCCTTTTACCCAGACTATACGTTAGTACCACTTGCCACCACCCACTAATATTTATCAGCTACTAAAAGGCCCTTATAAAAGGGTGTCCAATTATACTGTGCAATATTATTATCCAAATGGTAAGTCCAACTGAACAGTCAATGCTTATTGGAGTGGCTTGGCCAGTATCACTATATACATGCAAAGTACTCTAGAGCTTAAATTACCACTACACAAAACAGCCACAATTGAAAGGTGTAAAAATATTTAATAATTAATAATAAAAACCCAAGATAATACTTTTTACTACACAGTGCTAGTCAAGAGTTCGGAGATCACAAAGAAATACTTAAAATAATATAGTAGAAAAGTTCTGACATCAGTACAGAAAAAAACTAATCTAGTAGTGTATTGTCATCCCCTTTGGTAAAAATTCTGTACCCATGAACTACCACATAGCTGGTAGTCTACTTAATACCGAAAATGTGATAAGAGACCTTGGGACACAGGTGGACAGTAGTCTCTCCTTTGATAATCACATCGCCACAGTGGTCACGAAATCCTTCTACATGGCTCATCTCATCACAAAAGGATTCTCATCCAGAAAAAAAGAGGTCACCATTCCCCTCTACTTATCACTCATTAGACGCATTATAGAGTACAATGCCCCTTTTGGTATGTACCTCACAAGACATCTACAATAACTGGAAAGACCACAGAAATACCTCACAAAGAGGATTACTGGCCTCAAACAGATGCCCTATGCAGACCGTCTCAAAAAACTACAGCTTTACTCCATCGCATATCTCCTACTCAGGGGCGATCTCTGCCTAACATACAAAGCTATGTCAAACCCAGAGCTGTTGGACATGCTCCACTTAAAGAAATACCAATCCCTCTGAGTTACATGCTCTAGGGACCTAAACCTTGTCACCACAATAAACAGAACATGCTGGAGGGATAGATTCCTGTCCCAGAGACTTCCCATACTCTGGAACAGACTACCTATCTATGTCAAACAGAGCTCCTCATTAGCACTCTTCAAGAAAAATCTTGATGATTGGATGGGAAATGGGAAATTCACCCCGGGGATCACATCTGTGGCTCTGCTCGACAGGGGCACAGGAAAATAATTTTCTTGGGTGGCAAAAGCCAGGGTACATTTTTTGGCTAGGCTTGTATGGGCCCTAGGGCCAATAGCCTAGTACCTACCTATGAACCTATGAACCTATAATCTTCATAGTTCCTAGATATATCTAAGAGAAAACACAGTTCTAAATTAAACTTACATATAAAACACAGGCAGAGTGCTGGTGAGTTGGATGTTCTCAAGACAAATGCTACAATGCCCTATGATTCTCTCTCTTTAAATTGATAACACAGAGCTACTTCACATTGCATCATTCTTAACAATTTTCTGATTTTCCTAGGCTAACAGAAACTCAGAGGTTAATAGCCCTTTTGATCTTGCAGCTGGTCAGGAAGACAGAGCAATAAAAAATTTATACATGCAAATTCTAGCAATTAACTCTGGTCTCAAAGCAGTAGCCAGAATTCCTTCATCCAGACATCTCATCTCCAAGCCCTGAGATTAAAGATAGTCATGAAATGCCTGACTTCTCATCTTTGTTATAGTAAAGTGCACTGTTGTTACATTTTTTTGCAGTTCAACAACCAATACAGTCTTTTCACATTTAAGAGAACAAGTCTGTGGCTTATATTAATATTTACAAATAACATAATTATCTGGAAAATTCTTTCTAGCTAGGTTGGCAGCCTTCACCTATCTTCACAACTCCAACCAGAAGATCAAATATATTGGACCTAGTATTCACCAACATGGGAGAGCATTGATCACCCCATGTCATGTCCTCATTAGTATGGTCAGACCACAAAGCCATCTCCCTTGAAATAAAAATCAACATTGAAAACCCAACTAAATCCATAACAGTTAGGAACAATTCTAAAGCAAAGTACATCCATTAAGTGACAGTTTGTCAAAATTCCTGGCTCCCCCAAACCCTGAGAACACACCTACCCATGCAGAATTATTTACAGAAACATTGTGCAAACATGTAAATGACTGCCTTGAGGTTGCTGTACCTAACAGCACTACAACAGTAAGCCAGATTTAACACCAAAAAAAACACACTTGTGGAATACATACCTTAACAAGATATACATCAAAAGAAAACAAATCATGACCAAACTCAGAAAGAGCAACTGTCAGAGAGACAAGAGCTCTTTATCTCAACTAAACAAGAAAGTAAGAGGTTTGTCTAATAAAGTCCAACAAGACCAATTATGAGGTCAGGATAGCTTCTCAGGCTAAAGACAATCACAGGGGCTTCTTCAGCTATGTCAGGAACCTTAAATGTAAGCTCAGCAGTGTGCAGAACTAACCAAGGTGACATAATAAATCTATTGGCTGATAAGTTTAGCTCTAACTTCACCCCGCCTTCCCCCATTACCCCTTATGAAATCTCATCTAGTATACTCCTCCAGCTATCAACATTGAACAGGTCCTGGTGGCTCTCACTAAGACCATAAACACTGCTTCAGTGGGCCCCAACAATATACCCAGTTGCCTCCTAAATAGCCTAAAACATAATCTAGGAGGAACACTTGAGGGTCTCTTCAACTACAGCCTCAAAAAAGGTTACATGCCAGGTGGATGGAGGGATGCAACAGTCATCCCTCTTCATAAAGGTAGACCATCAATTGACTACAGAAATTACACACCTATCAGTCTGGCAAGACTGATATGCAAAGCCATAGAACAAATTATCATGGAAATGATCAACATGTACATTTGTAACCTACAGACATTAGACCCATCTCAGTCTGGCTTTCTTAAGGGAATGTATTGCCTTTTCAACCTGGTAGACTTCTTCAAGAGGCTCACCAAGGCTATGGATGATGGGAAAACAGTACATACTGTCTATCCTGACCTAGCCAAGGCATGTGATACAATACTCCACTCAGGTATTGTTGACAAACTCTCAGAACTAGGCATAAATCCCTACATGACTCACTAGATTTCTGGCTGGCTCACGGATAGGACCCAAAAAGTCAGGATTGGTGAGACCACCTACACCAGAAGACCAGTCACCAGCAGAGTACTCAAGGGCTCCATGCTAAGCCCACTCCTATTTGTCATATACTTCTCAGATATAAAGGCTCAGGTTCATCTCTCAGACCCCTGCTTGTAAATGTTTCAACACCCAAGCTCCTGCTTACACTTACCAAGGGTAACAGAACTTGTCAGATATTTGGGATGCATAGCAAGAGTTAAAAAGGCCTTTGTGATTGTTAGCCTAGTAAACATCTATGAACCTATGAACCTATAATGTCAAAGGCCTCTAACTCATCAAGTACACAAATTACTGTAAATTGAGAGCTATCACAGATCCCCCCATGATAGTAATATCCTACAAGAGGGTCTAACACAAACAAGTGACTGGCACCAAATCCACATATTAAAACTCAATGTGAAGAAATGCATTTTAGTGCCTTTTGGGAAAACATCCACACACACTAATTATGCCATTGATAAAATAGCCCTAAGAGTTGACTAATAGTTAGGGATCTGGGAACATATGTAGAGAGTTATATGGCCTTCAACCAACATGTAGCCAAGACAGTAAAAAAATCATTCTATGTTGCCCAACTTATAAGCAAGGCTATGGCATCCAGGTCCAAGGAAGTCATAGTACCATTATGTTCAGCCCTTATCAGACCCATCATTGAGTACAATGCCTCCTTTGGAATGTACCGAATCAGGTACTTACAACAATTGGAATATCCTCAAAGGTACTTCACCAGGAGAATCCAGGGTACAAATACCCTGTCCTAAACAGATTGCCTTAAGGCCGTATCTCTGTACTCAGTCTCCTATAGGTTACTCAGAGGCAATCTATGCCTAGCATATAAGACACCTTCAAGATACAGCTCTGATGGATCTCTTGTACATGTGCAAAACAAATACTAGAAACACTAGATCCAAGGACCTGAACTTTGCCTGCATCATATAGCCCACCACATAGTCGTCCAAGGAACTAGGGGACAAAACTGGGTTGGGTTGCACAGCTAGGCTTGTAAAGATCATGGTGGTCATTAACGTATGAACCTATGAACCTAAATGATAGTAAAGCACTGTGCAATAAAAACCAGCATGCTTCAAGCATGCACAGGGTCATGGGTTGTACTGGGTACATACAGTGACAAAGGGAGATACTGTCAGCCCAGCTATCTGGAATTTTATAAATATTTATATGTCATTTGGGAAAATCAACGTGATGTATATAAGATGCTTGCATTACAAATGTATTAGAAATGTATGTCATGTGCATATCAAACTACTTGAAGGTATTTGCAAAGTGCTGTTTGAAATGTAACCACGGTGTACCCTACTGGAAAAGAACAGAAATGTACATGTACTATTGTAACTGTTTAAAAGTATATATTTTAATAGTAAAAACTGGAACACAGGAGGTTAACTTCAGTCCAGCAAAACTTCAGACAAATAGCTAAAATTAAATTACTTTATGGCTATGCAATAGCAGATTATATCTTTCAGTTTCCATGCAGCAAGGAGAAACAATGCCTGTACTAGGGAGTTTTCTGTATTGTCTTTAAAGTGAAATAATTACTAGTTTTGAAATGTGAAGGAATGCGATTGTTTTATGACTTCCCGCATCCGCCAAAGATCTGCGGTCTATGTATTTTCACAGGCAGATGTTAAATACTGCTATCTTCCAGCAGTGGGGGTTTCACCTGGGATAGAGTCAGATGACAAGAAATTATGTAATTCTGCAAGCTATCCCAGCAGTAATATTAGAGATATTAATTTGAGAGGTCTCTGAGTGAGACTCAGCATTCTGTATTCTGTCTTAGAGCTGACAATAACAATAATAAGAACCACTCACCACATCTGCCTTGCTCTGTAAGTAAGTAAACTAGGGTATAGTAATTCTCTTAGATTTAGTCAGGAATATAGTGAAGCATAGTTTAGACGTTTTTTTTTTTTATTTATTAGAGACTGTCCTGCAATGTTGTTTTAAATATTTCCTGTGGTTCTAAACTCTGATGTCACTGTAAATATATACTGAGTATTTTCTTATTTTATTATTTATTATTAAATATATTTAAACCTTTCATTGTGGCTGATCTGCGTAGAGATATTTAAGTTCTGAGAGTACTTGTATATTTATTAGGTGACACTGTGTAGGCCACTCCTAATAGTCTTGCTCTTGGTCAAACTACCATTTGCATTAATAGTAACACTAAACAGTAATATTGGACACCCTTTGTTAAGGGCCTTAAAGTAGCTGATAAGGAGCTGGCTGGTGGTAGTGATAACTATCTTATAGTCTGGGCAAAAGGGAGCATAGCTAGTAAACCTTTACCAGCCTTTCCCAAGTGTGTGTGTTTATATAAATCAAACCTCAAAGAGTGTGTGTTTGTCAGCTACTTGGGCAGGGATACAAAGCCCTGGTTGGACAGAGAAGAAGCTGGAAGTCTTGGCTTGGCCACTCAGCTGAGATCTCAACCGTATAGCTGTGCCAGTGGGGAGTCTTATTGGGGATCTGGAGAAAGAGGGAGAAGCCAGCCCTGGACTGACTGTGGTCTCTGTGTGTTCTTAAGGGAAATTGCACTTGATGCAGAAAGCTGCATCTGAAAATACTGTGTGTGTACCTTGTCATCCTCCCAATGTATGCCACTGGTACCAGTGGTGAGGATTTAAGCCCCTTGATTACTGGCCCAGTGGTGGGTCTTCATATTTATTTGTGAGCAGTCGTGGGATATCCACATATTGGGATTCAGTGGTGTGGATATTGAACTCTTGTAGCCTGTAAACAGTGGTCACTAAAGAAGGTGTTTGTACTCTCATGCAGCCACAGAGTGAACATTTAGAGTTTCATATCACAATAGTTTTATTTATTTTTTGTTAGCTTAGTTAGTCAGGGAGAGCAGACAAGGATGTCAACAGAGGAGTATGGCAAGTTGACAAGGAGCCAGTTGGCTGAGATGTGCCAAACCAAAGGACTGGTGCATGCCAACCTGACTAAAGAAGAAATTATTGCAGCCTTAACCACAGCTGCATCACAGACCAGCAACCAGGAGGGCAACCAGACTGGCCTTAGCGATGTACAACTCTCATAAAATGGACAGTTCAACTTTGCCTCAGAGGACTTGAAAATCTGTCTGGAGTTAAAGAGACTTGAACTCGAGGCCAAAAATTTAGAACTAGAATCTGCAGAGAGACTATGGTGCCTGAAGGTCAAAGCAGAATCAGTAGAGGGACAGCAGCATTTGGAATTAGAATCCGCACAGAGGCTGAGACATCTGGAAGCAAAAGATAATGAGAGGCAGAGGCAACATGAAAAGGAAATACTGGCTCTTCACCTAGGTCATTGAGGTAATGGGGAAGAGAGTAACCAAACCCCAGAAGCAATAAAGGTCAGTAAATTTCTTCCACAATTTACAGAGGGTGATAATTTTGATAGTTTTATTCATATGTTTGAAAGGGTATGTAAACAGCATTATTCTGTCCTTCATAGCAATTCAGGCAGTTTATATTATAGTTGTACAATTTGAGCATTTTTGATCTGTTGCTGCCATCTAGTGACCTTTTATTTATCACAGTTAGATTATCTTGTTTTACAGCATTATAGCAAGTCTCAGGAAGTGATATAACTCAGTCAGGAAGCAGCTTTCTTTCACTTCTAGTCCTCATGAAGTGCAGTCATTATCTTCTTTTCCCAGGCCATGGCATACACAACTCCTGTAAGTAATTTGTATGTTGTAATTATTTGTATTTAGAGGTGCTGTATATTGTATATATTCTGATATGTTGCTATTTGTATTGTGTTGCAGTTTTACAAGTATTAAAGTTAAGAAATCTCAGTAAAGCTACAAGAAACCCTGATTCTTTCGCGTATTGGATTTTCTTAAAGGGTTAAGCTGTCCGTTTAGCTGTACTACACCTCACACAGTGCTGTGAAAACAGAACAGTAAAAAGGAGATCCTTGCAGTCCTGAATACAAGAGGTCACTGCACTCCAAATATGAGTCTGAGATCAGGGAAGAAGTATAAATCTGAAGATATGTTCCCCATGATACAGCACGGCAGGGAGAATAGCTCTAGTGTCCTGAAAGATGATACACGGTCACATGGCTCCAAATCATCAAGATCCAGTAAGATGTCCTCAGCATGTTCCTTAGCAATCAGAGCTCATGCCAAAGCAGATGCGGCATGTGCCCAACTGGCATTTGCTGAAAAAGAAGCCATTATGATGCGACAAAAGGCAGAATTGGAAGCTAACCTACGTATTCTCCAAAGCCAGAGTGCAGCTGCTGTGGCAGCAGCAGAGGCCGCTGCTTACCTGGAAGCAGATTCATCAATAAGTGAGATAACTCACTTAGAACCAGTAGTCCCAGAGAAACCTCTCTCCTCTGCTGAATGTACAAGTGAGTACATCCAGAAACTTACTAGTATGCATGCAAGTCAGCAGTCACCTAAGATTATGCAAGGAGAATCCAGCCCAAAGCCAGCAGATGTTAGAAAGGGAAATCCAGGACTCCCACTACCACAGCCTAAAGATTACATACCTGAATAACAAAACATACAAGATGTCACAAAGTATCTTATCCACAAAGAAATGGTTATCTCAGGTTTCATCAAGTTTGACAACTGTCCAAAAAACTATTGGACTTGGGGGTCCTCCTTTCTGAGTGCAACCAGAGACTTATATTTGGTGGCTGCAGAAATGCTGGGTTAATGATAAAATGGTTGGAAAAAGAGTCAGCAGAGCATGCAAAATGCATGCGTAGAGTATACTTATTTATCCCTTTGGCAGGACTTAACATGGCATGGCAGAGGCTAGAAGAAAGGTATAGCTCACCTGAAGCAATTGAAGGTGCTCTACTGAGAAAGCTTGAAGCCTTCCCCAAGTTGAGCAATAAAGACAATATAAAATTACAACAACTGGGTGATCTTCTTCTAGAAATAGAGTGTGGTAAAGAGGAGGGCTATTTGACAGGGTTTTCATATTTAGACACTGCTAGTGGTACTAATCCAGTAGTGGAGAAACTACCATATACCTTGCAACAAAAGTGGGCATCTGTTGGAGCTAAATACAAAGAGGAAACTGGAGTAGCTTTTCCCCCTTTCTTTGTGTTTTCTAGGTTCGTTCAGCAGCAAGCAAAGATTAGGAGTGACCCCAGCTTTGCCTTCATTAGCAGCAGTAATCTGCCACCCAGACTGGAAAAGCCTTCCAGATCTCATGGTAATACTTCTGTGTTCACACACAAAACAGTTGTACCTTCAAAGGACCACAAACTGCCAAGACAGTAGCAAGGTGAGTTGTATAGAAAGTCCTGATAGGCAATGCCCAATTCACTGGAAGCCTCATCCTCTGAAAAGGTGCAAAGGGTTTAGAGGTAAGCCTATTGAGGAGAGAATGTTCTATCTTAAACAAAATAACATCTGTTTCAAGTGCTGTGAGTCTACTAGGCATATAGCTTAAAACTGTAAAATATCAGTCGAGTGCACAGAATGTGGCAGTGAGAAACACATAGTGGCCTTACACTGATCCACCTCCACAACCAGCAGGTATGATAGAAGCCAGGAAAGATCAGGGCAGGAAGCAAAAAGAGGATTCCCCTTCTTCAGTGATGTCTAAGTGCACTGAAATCTGAGGCCAAGGTAAAAATCCACTGTCATGTTCTAAAATCTGTTTAGTCACTATGTATCTCACCGAGAAAAGAGACAAAACAGCAAAGATTTATACAGTTCTTGATGAGCAGAGCAACAAATCACTTGCAAGGTTAGACTTTTTCGATATCTTTAACATTAAAATAACTGCAGCTCCCTATAGTCTAAAGACATGCACAGGCATTATGGAAACTGCAGGCAGAAGAGCCATAGACTTTGTTATTGAATCTTTTGATAAGGAAAAGCAATTCCTATTACCTACACTGATAGAGTGTGACATGATACCTGATGACAAGTCAGAAATTCCTTCTCCAGAGGTGGCTTGTCATCACCCTTACCTCCGCCCAATTGCTCACCTCATTCCAGCTGTCAATTCTGGTGCTTCTATCCCTTTGCTTCTTGGAAGAGACATTTTAGAAGTACACAAAGTGCATGAGCAAATTAATGGACCAGTCAATGCCCCTTATGCTCAGAGACTTGACTTGGTGTGGGTCATTGTAGGAGAAGTTTGCCTGGGATCATCTCACCAGCCAAACAGCATCAGTTCCTTCAAGATGTCTGTGTTAACAAATGGCCGCACATCCTTTTTCAGTCCATTCCAGAACAATTTTACTGTTAAAGATAGCTTTGATAATTTAACACGGTTTTGTGACTCTTCTCCACACAGCAAAGAAGATACCAGCTTTAACACAGAAACTGACAATCTAGGGGTTTCAGTGTTCCAGAAATCAAAGAACTATAATAAACAAGCCCTGTCCATAGAACATCAAGCCTTTCTCCGGATCATGGACAGAGAGACTTAGCATGATAATAATAACAGCTGGGTGGCCCCTCTGCCATTTTGCACACCCAGGTATCGTTTACCTTGTAATAGAGAACAAGCCATGAAGTGCCTGAACTCTCTTCATAGAACCTTACAACAAAAGCCAAAGGTAAAGAGAGATTTCACAGAATTCATCAAAAGGTTACTGGATAATGATCACGCCGAAATTGCAGGACCACTGGATCATGGTAAAGAACACTGGTATCTGCCAATGTTTGGTGTTTACCACCCACACAAACATGATCAAAAAAGTGCTGTGTTTGATTCTAGTGCAGAATGTGAAGATATTTCTTTAAATAAGGTACTGTTAAGTGGTCCTGATCTAAACAATACCCTACTAGGGGTTCTCATGCACTTTAGAAAAAAGCCCATAGCCTTCACAGCTGATGTGTAGCAGATGTTTTACTGTTTTCTGGTGAGAGAGGACCACCAAGATTATTTACGTTTTCTGTGGTACAAAGATCATGACGTAGACAAAGAAGTAGTGTAGTACAGAATGAGAGTACGTGTCTTCGGCAACAGCCCCTCTCCTGCTGTGACTATATACTGCATGCGTAAAGCTGCCCTAAAAGGTGCTGAACATTATGGACAAGATGCCAAACACTTTGTGTCGAAACATTTCTATGTAGATAATGGACTCGCATCTGCTAGCACTCCTGAGATAGCAATTGACATTCTTAACAAAGTAAAGCAGATGCTGGCAGAAACTAATCTGCAGTTTCATAAGGTTGCTTCTAACAGCAAACAGGTCATGGAAGCCTTTACTGCAGAAAATAGAGCTAAATACCTTAAAGATATTTGTCTGGGTACAGACTCCCTTCCTCTTCAGAAAAGTTTAGGACTAGGCTGGGATCTAGAAACAGACAGCTTTGTTTTTCAGGTCTCTTCAGAGGAAAAGCCCTTCACCAGAAGAAGAATCTTAGCTACCGTGAACAGCCTTTATGATCCCCTTAGGTTTGTTGCACCAGCGACTATAAAAGGTAAGGCCTTAGTCCGTGAACTGTCATCTGGGAAATGGGAATGGGATGCATTACTCCCATAAGACAGACTGCTTGAGTGGATTCAGTGGAAGGAGTCTTTGCAGGCTTTGAAAGGCTTAAAGTTACCTAGATGTTATGGGCCTGTTTCACTGACAGTAGCCTGTAAAAAGGAACTGTATATTTTTTTTCAGATGCATCCATCACAGCTATAGGTGCAGTAGCCTACTTGAAAACAACTGATGCAGTAAGTGTATGTCATGTTGGGTTCGTTATAGGAAAGTCTAAGTTAAGCCCTAGACCAGTGCATACAATCCCACGTTTGGAGCTATGTGCAGTTGTATTAGTGGTAGAACTGTATGAGCTAATCAGAGATGAAATAGACCTGGAACTGGATGTTGTGAAATTCTTTACAGACAGTAAAAGCATCCTGGGGTACATCTGCAATACCTCTAGAAGATTCTTTCTGCATGTCTCCAACCAAGTAAATAGAATCAGACAAGTAACTCATCCTGATCAGTGGTTCTACGTACCCAGAGAGCAAAACCCTGCTGATTATGCTACAAGGCCCACATAGACAGCCTGCTTTCAGAACACTATATGGTTCTCAGGCCCTTTGTTTCTTTACCAGCCAGTTAAAGACAATTCAAATGACATAGCTACTGGTTATCCTCTCATAGAGCCTGAAACTGATCCTGAAATTAAACCAGCAGTTGCAAGCTTTCCACTATTCATTCACATTGTTTTGAAAGATTTTCAAACTGAAAGACATTAGTTGAAACTACAGCCAGACTTATTCATATTGCCAAAAGTTTTCATAGAAAATCAGATAGCTCTCTACTTAGAGGCTGGACAAGTTGTCATCAGCAAGTTAGCTCAGTGGAGCTTTCACAAGCAAAGAATGTGTTCATCTCTTCTGTTCAGCGCAAGCACTTCAAAAAGGAATATGACTGCATAAAAGAGCAAAGTTGTCTCAAGGAGTTTAGTGCTGTTACAGCTCAAGATGGACTGCTGAGAGTTAGTGGACGCTTGTTCCTTGCAACATTGACTGAACAAGAGGAGCAACCAATTATCATCCTCCACAATCATCACATTGTTACACTGATTGTGAGATATTACCATAACCAAGTGGCTCATCAAGGATGTCACATAACAGAAGGTGCAGTCAGAGCTGCAGGTTTCTGGATCCTTGGTGGTAAACGCCTGACATCTGTAGTTATTCACAAATGTGTTACCTGTCGTAAACTGAGAACGGGATTAGAAAGTCAAAAGATGGCAGACTTACCAGAAGATAGAGTGACTCCTGAACCACCATTCACGAGCATGGGTATTGATGTTTTTGGACTGTGGTAACCCGCTGTGGTAGAGGAGGTACTGCTGACAACAAAATCTGGGCAGTACTTTTTACATGTCTGTCTACAAGAGCTGTACATATAGAACTGATTGAATCTATGTCAGCTTCCAGTTTTATTAATGCATTGAGAAAATTCTTTTCAATCCGTGGCCCAGCAAAGTTACTTCACTCTGATAGAGGAACAAACTTTGTGGGAGCTTGTAAGGAACTGAATATCTGTGCAGGTGATACAGCAGTACGAGATTATCTACAAGACAAAGGATGCACGTGGGTCTTCAAACCTCCGCACTCATCTCATATGGGAGGTGCTTGGGAAAGACTAATAGGTGTAGCTAGATGCATCTTGGATGCAATGTTGCTCCAAGATAAGCCTACTTGTCTGACCCATGAGAATTTAAGTACCTTTATGGTGGAAGTTACGGCTGTTATGAATGCAAGACCTTTAGTACCAGTGTCAAACGATCTAGATAATCCTGAGCTTCTTACACCAGCCATGCTTTTGACTCAAAAGGCAAATTCTTTGTTGGCTCTTTCTGGTAACTTCAAAACAGCAGACTTTCATGTAAAACAATGGAAACAAGTTCAGAGTCTTGATGACACCTTCTGGCAAAATGGAAAGGAAAAGGGAATACTTGTCCACCTTACAAAGTTGCAGAAAGTGGACCCGAGAATATCCAAATGTTAAAATAGATGATGTTGTGCTAATGAAGGACAGTCAAAAATGCAGGAATGAATGGCTTGTGGGACTTATCATTGACATGTTGCAGAGATGGTAAAGTGAGAAAGGTGGAAGTAAGAGTTGTCAAACAAGGAACTGCTAAAGTTTATTTGGGGCCAGTCTCGGACATTGTTCTTGTTTCTGAAAATGGTTAAAATGTGTTATTGTGTGTAGTAATATTAATAAGTGTAGTGGCATCCCATAATATGCCAGGCAGGGAGTATTCTGCCCTTCATAGCAATTCAGGCAGTTTATATTATAGTTGTACGCTTTCATCATTTTTGATCTGTTGCTGCCATCTATTGGCCTTTTATTTATAACAGATTAACTTGTTTTACAGCATTATAGCAAGCCTCAGGAAGTGATGTAACTCAGTCAGAAAGCAGCTTTCTTTCACTTCTAGCCCTCATGAAGTGCAGTCATGATCTTCTTTTCCCAGGCCCTGGCATTCACATCTCCTGTAAGTAATTTGTATGTTGTAATTCTTTGTATTTAGAAGTGCTGCATGTTGTATATATTCTGATATGTTACTATTTGTATTGTGTTGCAGTTTTACAAGTATTAAAGTTAAGAAATCTCAGTAATGCTACAAGAAACCCTGATTCTTTTGTGTACTGGATTTTCTTAAAGTGTTAAGCTGTCCATTTAGCTGTACCATGCCTCGCACAGTGCTGTGAGAAAGGAACAAGTATAATATTGACCAAGGGCTCTGGGTACAGTTTTTGACTCCCTTACGCCATGGTAAAGCTGTAACTGCTGTTTCTAAATTGTCTGATGCTGATTGCTTAAATTATAATGCTGTTAAAAATTGTGTATTACAGTATTTTAAGTTAACATCTGAAGCTTATAGAAAAAAATGTTGTGAGCATAGACGCAAAGCACATGAAAGTCTGTGTGAATATATTGCTGAACTAAGCACTTAAGTTCATAGATGGGTGAGTGGGTGTCAGGTCACCACTTTTGAAGGGCTGGCAGACCTTTTGGTGAGGGAGAAAACCCTTAGCACTTTGCCTGAGGACTTGTGAATGTGGTTAGCAGATAGGGAATGTAATACCACAGACGAGTTGGGGAAAAAGGGAGATCTACACCTAGCAAGCAGGGCATCACTGCACACGAAAGGGATACACTGTGCTGCACATGGGTCAAAGGGAATCCATCGTGGGCAGCCTAAACCACCTCACCAGAGTCTGCCAGTAACAGTGGAAGCCACTAGATCAGGTACACAGGCAGGATCAATGTTTAAATGTTTTAAATGTAACCAGTGGGGCCATGTAGTACATAGATGTCCACAGAGGTAAGGTGGGGAACAAAAGGTGGGAGAGCCAGTAAGTGGCAATGACAGAATGCCAGCAGTAAGTTATCTGAAGACAACAAGGGTACCAAACTACCACAAGAGGTTATATCCTATCTTAGTAGATGTGAAACAGGTCACTGCTAAGAGAGAGACAGCCTCTGACCAAACCATTGTAAAGCCTGTAATGGTTAAAGAGGACCACTACTTGCTTGGTCACTCTACTCCAGTCAGAGCTTTAGGAGGGACTCCATTCCAAATATCTTTGGCTAGGGTTCACCTTGACTGGGAGGATGGAAAAGGAAGCAAGCAAGTAGCTGTGTTTGAGGATATCTCTGCAGATGTCCTGACAGGGAATGATTTTGATAATGCAGTACCTTGTGTGCATGCAGTTACACGCAGTCAGGCTTGGAGACAAGCATGTGGGTTTGGTAGCCTCGGGGAGACCCAAATAGACCGTACACTTGAAGCAAGGATTGGTGAGGTGGCTACTTTAGGGAGGGAGCTACCCTTTAGCAGTAAGACAGAAGGTGAGACAGCTGATGGTGGGTACTGATGTTCCCTTGGACAGAGTGACTGCAAGGGCAGAGGTGAGTAGTAGTACCCAGGCTGATAGTGAAGCACCACTGTCAGAGGATACCAGACTTCCTGTGGAAGAAGAACTGGGAAGGATTACAAAGAGATAGTTGAGACAGGCTCAGCTCTCAGACCATACATTACAAAGCTTGAGGGAGGTAGCCAGTGAGGCACATGATTCTCAAGGAAAGGGGGAATACTGGGACGAAGATTTACTGTATAGAGAGTGGACCCCTGAGGGAGGGCAAGAGAATGAGAGAATACATCAGTTGATAGTGCCCAGAGCCTACTGACACTTCTAGCCATAGCCCATGATATTCCCTTTGCAGGTCATATGGGCATAAAGCATACAAACAAATATATTATGCAGAACCTCTATTTGCCTGGAATTTCCAGGGATGTAACAGAGTACTGCAGGACCTGAGAGCAGTACCAAAAGGTAGGCAAGGCAGGAGACAATGTCAAAGCTCCTTTGGTGCCTTTGCCTGTGATTGAGGAGCCATTTCAGAGGGTAGCTATGGATATTGTGGGGCCTCTGATTACCCCAAGTTCCACAGGGAAGAAGTATATCCTAATGGTAGTAGATTATTCTACCAGATACCCTGAGGCAGTGGCCCTGTCCTCTAGTGAGGCCATAAAGGTGGAAAATGCTTTGTTAGAGATTTTCAGCAGGGTAGGTTTCCCAAAGAAATACTGACTGACAGAGGTGCCAATTTTATATAGGTTCATAGGTTCATAGGTTAGTACTAGGCTAACTGCCCTTGCGAGACATTTTAAGCCTAGCCAATTATCCCTTGTGAGACTCAAACCCTGTACCTTGTGTTTGTAAGGCAAACACCTTGACCATTAGGCCACCCTCCCAACCCCTCTCAGACCTGCTGGCTTGTCTGTGAAAGCACTGTGGGGTGAAGCACCTAAAGACCATCCCCCCATCCCCACACTAATGGTCTGGTGAAGAGATTAAACTCTACACTAAAGACTATGCTACAGGCATTTGCAAACCAGTTTAAGAGGGAGTGAGACAAATATTTGCCCCATCTGTTGTTTGCTTACAGAGAGGTGCCCCAGGAATCCACAGGTTTTTCACCTTTTGAGTTGCTGTATGGGCATAGGGTGAGAGGAACTCTAGATTTGAACTCTCATGAGTGGGAGGGTGAGTGTGAATCCCACAAGGAGTCTGTTGTGGCATATGTCCTAAATCTCAGGACAAGGCTCAGGGAACTCATGGGCATGGCCCATGAGAGATTGGCAGAAGCCCAACTGCAAAACAGGTCTGGTATGACAGGAAAGGAATGCTCAAGCTAGAGAGTATGCTGTAGGGCAGCATGTTATGGTTCTCATTCCTGTCAGATGCAACAAGCTGCAGGCAACTTGGGAGGGCCCCTTCAAAGTTGTAAGGAAAGTCAGTGATGTTAACTACATGGTAGAACTGCTAGGCAGGAGGCAGGGGCACAAACTTTACCATGTTAACATGATGAGGCCTTACCATGATAGGGAGGTCCTGGTGCTAAGTATTTGCAGTACAAGGCAGGAGAAGTCTGAGGGGGATCTATGGCTACAGGGAGCCAGCCAGCAAAATCCCAAGTTACTATAGTAGAGCCTAGGATTGCAGGCATGTGATAGTACAGTGCAGCACAGTACTGGAGTTAGCAGTGCCAAGACAGGTGGAATCTCAAGACAGGTAATAGAGTAATGTATTCCCAGATAGGCTCATCTCACTCAAGCAATGTTTCTCAAGGGTCACTTGATAAACTAGCTTGAGTCTTCATGGGGGGAAGAAGTGTGACAAAGGGTGGTACTGACAGCCCAGCTATATGGAATTTTGTAAATATTTATATGTCATTTGTAAATATCAGTGTGATGTATATAAGATGCTTGTGTTACAAATGTATTAGAGCTGTATGTTGTGTATATCAAACTGCTTGAAGGTATTTGCAAAGTGCTGTTTGAAATGTAACCACAGTGTACCCTACTGGAAAAGAACAGAATGTACATGCACTATTGTAAGTGTTTAAATGTATATATTTTAACAGTGGAAACTGGAACACAGGAGGTTAAGTTCAGTCCATCAAAACTTCAGAAAAGTAGCTGAAATTTTATTTAAATTACTTTACAGCTACGCAATAAAAGATGATATCTTTCAGTTTCCATGCAGCAAGGAGACACAATGTCTGTACTAGAGGGTTTTCTGTATTGTCTTTAAAGTGAAATGTGAAGGAATGCGATTGTTTCTTGACTTCCCACATCTGCCAAAGATCTGAGGTCTTAGTATTTTCACAGGTAGATGCTAAATACTGCTATCTCCCAGCAGTGGGGGTTTCACCTGGGATAGTCAGATAACAAGAAATTATGTAATTCTGCAAGCTACCCCAGCAGTAATATTTGAGATATTAATTTGAGCGGTCTCTGAGTGAGACACAGCATTCTGTATTCTGTCTTGTACCTGACAACAACAATAATAAGAACCACTCACCACATCTGCCTTGCTCTGTAAGTAAGTGAACTAGGGTATAGAAATTCTCATAGAGTCAGGCAGGAATATAGTGAAGTATAGTTTAGATGTTCTCTTTATTTATTTGAGACTGTCCTGCAATGTTGTTTTAAATATTTCCTGTGGTTTTAAACTCTGATGTCACTGTGATTATATACAGCGTATTTTCTTGTTCTTTTATTTATTACTAAATATATTTAAACCTTTCATTATGGCTGATCTGTGTAGAGATATTTAATTTCTGAAAGTATTTGCATATTTATTTGGTGACACTGTGTGGGTCACTCCTAATAGCCTTGCTCTTGGTCTAACTGCCATGTGTATTAATAGTAACATTATACAGTAGGATTGAACACCCTTTGTTAAGGGCCTTAAAGTAGCTGATAAGGAGCTGGCTGGTGGCAGTGATTACCTTATAGTCTGGGAAAAAGGGGACATAGCTAGTAAACCTGTACCAGCCTTTCCCATGTGTGTGTGTGTGTGTGTGTGTGTGTGTGTGTGTGTGTGTGTGTGTGTGTGTGTGTGTGTGTGTGTGTGTGTGTGTAAATCAAACCTCAAAGAGTGTCTATGTGTCAGCTACTTGGGCAGAGACACAAAGCACTGGTTGGACAGAGAGGGTACTGGAGGTCTTGGCTTGGTCACTCAGCTGAGATCTCAATCCTATAGCTGTGCCAGTGGGAAGTCTTACTGGGGATCTGCAGAAAGAGGGAGAAACCAGCCTAAGACTGACTGTGGCCTCTGTGCTCTTAAGGGAAATTGCACTTGATTCAGAAAGCTGCATCTGGAAATACTGTGTGTGTGCCTTTTCATCCTCCCAATGTACATCCCCACTGGTGCCAGTGGTAAGGATTGAGGCTCCTTGATTACTGGTCCAGTGGTGGGTTGTCACACATACCTTTAAACCAGTGTGTTCCCCTCCCCAGCACCATCTTAGCTGTAGTTAATGCTCATCAGTGATGCACTCTTTGAGCATTGACTCAAATCTGTTATCATTTTTCTCCAGACTGCAACACATTAAGAAACCTTCTCCTCTAAAGGCACTGAATGTGAAAAGCTCCCCGCATGGTACAGGAAATAAAAATCTTTCTGTACTGCCTTCATAGGGACCATGACCTTCTTAGCAAGTGGGAAGTGGAGGATGGCACAGTGAACCAGAGTTCTATAATTAGTATTACTAGAAAATAATTACTTGTAATTAAGCAAGCATAACTGTTCAGCCATATGCTGATACGAGGGTCAATGACATTTTTGTTTTTCCAACACCTAAGACAAAGGAAAATAAACCAGTTTGCCACAGGTATCAGGCAAAACTATTCATACATAGGTGTATATAGACACAAATATATACAAGCAAATGTCAAATTAAACAAACAAAAAATATATATATATATATATATATATATATATATATATATATATATATATTACTATCCAAAGCCAGTAATACGAAACTAAATACAAAAAAAATACCTTCTGAAAACTGGAAGAGCTATGTTCAGAATAAGAGACAAATAAATTTTAATAAGCGATCACTAAAGACATAACTTGAATATGAGCGTTTTTGTTTGTCAAATGTTTCATGTTGAATTTCATCAAAAATATGGAACACAACTAAGCATTAGTATCACTACAAGGCAAGGCTAATTAGCATATTCATGACATCAACTATTATCTATTCCATTTGAGAATGCTATTTGCATTTAAATGTCCATTTAATCAAGGGGGTGTGTCCACCCTAAGTGTCACTTGCCATTTGAGTTCCTTTACTTCCAGTAATGGATTACAGTCACCAGAAATAATGGAAACTTTTTCAATCACAATGAGTTTAAAAATGGAGCATTCAGTGCTGACTTTAATGTGCTTGGCTAGAGCATTTTTACAGTCACATTTTCTAATAGCTTGAAAATGTTCTTTGATCCTGTAGCTCAGTCTTCTAGTGGTTTTCCCCACATAAAAGGCATCGCATGAAAGGCGCACTCCTAAGCAGACAATGTTAATGGAGTTACAATCAAACTTTTCTACAAAATGAAAACTAAAATTAAGTGGTCTCAATAGAAATGTATCCCCTTGAACAATGCGTTGGCATCAAACACATCTTCCACAGGTATACATACCTGGGGGACTTAACCTGGGCAACATATTTTGTGAAGGATTGGACTCAGAAAGGGTCTTAAGAGAATAGGTTTTCTTATATGAAAATGAAGGGCTAGTCCCTAAAACTTTAACTAACTCTTGATTGCTTTTAATAATACCCCAGTTCTTGGTAATAATGTTCCTGATACCGTCGGAGTCCAAAGAAATAGGATGGGGAAATCTTGTGCATTCATTTGATAAATTAGCCTTAGCACTACTGAACCCATACTTAAGGATAGTTAGGTATAGTGTAGGTGTAGGCATTTTATTGTATATACACACACACATATATATATATATATATATATATATATATATATATATATATATATATATATATATATATATATATATATATATATATATATATATATAAATATATATGTGTGTGTGTGTGTGTATATGTGTGTGTGTGTGTGTGTGTGTGTGTGTGTGTGTGTGTGTGTGTATATATATATATATATATATATATATATATATATATATATGTTCTCCGGGTCGATTCTCGGCTGGGGTGCCTTCTGTGCAGTGTCTGCATGTCCTCTCTCCGGTTGTGTGGGTTTCCTCCAGGTGCTCCACTTTCCTCCCATGTCACAAAGACATACATCTGGAGTGTTTCTCCCTGAGCCTCCGCTGAAAATTTACTTTGTTCCAAGTCTGACTTTCCCAGTAAACAAATGTTAAATAAATATATGTATGTTTACTAGCACAAGCTTGAAGCTGACAGTATGGAAAATCATGATCCTAAGACCATAATACTGAAAGGCCAAAACACTGAAGACCACAATATCGAATTCCTGGACTCCCCCCCTCCCCGGTTAGCACTTGTTTCCAGGTCCCCACCCCTACAGGACCCTGTTTGCGCTTATTCCTGTTTTCCCGCTGATATAGGAATTAGGAATTCAAGATTTTTAGATATTGCGGTCTTCACATTTTTGGTCTTTCAATATGACGGTGTTAGGATTATGATTTTTTAAGAATGTGGACTTCAAGATTGTGATAGTAAACTATATATATATATATATATATATATGTAAAATTTAAGTGAACTGCTTCATTGTCTATTTTTGCTTTGCAGCATACAGAGTTGCTATGCTTTTATATCATATATCTTGTCAGTGCAGGTTGATATATTCTGTTATCCATTTTACACCCAGACATTCCCTCCTTATAGCATGGTAATGGTGACTGGGCTGACAGTGGTTGTTCCACCACCATCATAGGGGTCACTATCTGCTTCAGACCTGTTTGCTTGGTTTCTTATGCCACCATGTCTATAGGCTTACCCCCTGCTATTCAGATATAGCTCCTGGTCAGTCTGCCTAGCCTTACTCTTCCACTGCCCATTCAGTCTCCCCTGCCAGTGCCAGTTATTCCTGGCATATTATCAGCATGCATCTGGCGGGCTGTCAGTTTACATTTAATGGTGGCTGTCTTATGCTATGATGCATTACCACCAGCAGGTTTCTGTGGCCCATGACTATTACATTTTAGTATCTGCAGTTCTGTATGCAAGGTAGAGTTACCATGGTGACCTGCAAGGCTCTTTCTGATAAACCATGTGTGCCACCTGACCATAGCTCCTCTGGGAAGAACACTACAGGCTGCTGAGGTTTTATTAGCCAGCATCCATGGATGCAGTCTCTCTCTTTGCAAGTCATGCTCTGTTCATATGCCACACACACACACACACACACACACACACACACACACACGGGGGGGGGGGACTAATTATAGGGCATTTAATCCTGACCCTTGTGGCACATATACTGCTGTATCACTGTTCTATTTGACCTGTATATTGTGTTTTGTTTGCTACTGCATACTTAATGGCATTTTTTTCCTTTAGGGGCTATACAAACAACCAGTGTAATACACATTACTGATGACTGCATTTGCTTTTTATGTTTCTCTCTCTTTATTGCTGTCCTCTTTTTATTTTTCATTTGTCATATATTGTTTTGTTTCACTCCATTTACATTTATATTTTATTCATTGTCAACGGCAATAGTGGATATGGTGATCACTCCATGCACCTGCCTTCCCATTGCCTTCTAGGTCCCCAGCTGTCTCCAGGCCAACCTTGTTGTAGGACAGTATAGGTCATCCAGTAGAGGATTTCTTGGCAGTCTGCATCATGTGGGAGGTGTAGGATGTCTAACAGGGGATGCCACCAGTGGGTCACAGTATGTCACAGTATGTCACCCAGCTGGAGGTAAAGGTTCTGGTGACAGCCTTGGAGGACTGGTAGCAAAACACCCACATTGGCAGCCAGGGGTGCGGCCTTGTGTGAGTGACAGAGTTGCACAGCTGCCTGGTCCTGACCAGAGGCCAACAATAGCTGGGCCAAGTATGAGGGATGACATGGAGATGACTGACCTCAGGTTGGGTGTGGCATTGTAAAGCATGGCATTCATCCATCACCCCACACTATCCCCTTTATATTGTTCCCTGTCCTTGTGTATCATGTCCCTCTCCAGTTTGTAGTCCTGTCCTCCTGATCACCAACTGTGCTTCCTCTGTATCTGTCTGTGTCTGTCCTGCGTATTTCATCTCATTTGTGTCAGCACCACCCCCACTGATCTTTGTCTGATGTTTGTGTTTCTGTGTCTGACCCTGCTGCCATCTCTCTATCCCCTTTCCTACCCACATCTTCCCTTTGCTGCTTTAGCCATCTACACTTCTTAGAAATATAAAAAAATAGGCATTTGTCACCATAAAGTACATTCTTGCTTTCCCAACCACATACCAATCTTCTTTTCCCCCTGCCCTTCTGTGTGTGTTCCTCTGCTTGCTTTTCCCCCTTTCTGATTGGCTACCAAAAAATAGCATTGACTTGGCTGCATCCTAGAAAAGGTATACTGAAGCTGTAGGAATTTAGTAATTTAGACCCAACAGCAGTGAGTTTCTTGTCCACCTGCTCTTGTTTCTGAAGCTCAGCTTTTACTGCCTGACCAAAGAGATTACCATCAAATGGGGAGTTAAGAAAGTTGGTATTAGTATCCTCTGTGAATTCAGTAAGATGAAGCCAGCCATGTCATCTAATTTTCATGCTAGTAACTGCTGCCTTTACTGCCCCCCCTGTCACATTATGGACAGAGAAACTGGATATAGAACATATGGTTGACATCGCAGAGGGTAGGTTCTTCTTGCCTTCTACAGCTGGACACCATTCCAGAATCTTGTATGTCTCTAGTAACAAGTCCCACTGGAATCTTATAGTATGAAATGCAGATGATAAGAATTCTCACATTCCCATGTGGTCCAAGGAATTTACCTGTTTATGTGGGAGGACAGAAGGGCACTGTTGGGGTGGAAGCCATCTTTAAGGCAGCTGCCACCACTTAGGAGTCCATTTCAGGGTCTGAAGCAAGTCTTATCCAGTCCTTGGTAGTGAGATGATCTGGTCCTGGCTCTTTAGAACCTATGCTACCACATCCAGGTTCTTTATGATATTTAATCATCTTATCTGGTGGACGGACCACCCAAGGGGTTGACTTAGGTAACTGGAAGACCTCCTCTAGAATAAGCTCTGTTGGAGTTGGAGACTCATGACCCATCCCACATGCCTGTATCATCTGAAGGATCTCACCAAATTTAAGATCCTCTGGGGTGTGAATTGGAGATCTTGTATCTTCATTGACATCTGTGGTGGGGGATGTAAAAGGTTACGCCTTGTGCTTCCTCTTCCACTTTTGTGTCTGCCTCAGAGGGAAGGAGTTTGAGGTGGAGGAATCTGTGGGACTGGATGCTAAATAAAGTCCTACAGTAGGGTCCTCAGTCCTAACAACCTGTACTAGGGAGGATAACCTAAAGTGCTGGCAACTGAAATCCCAAGATGCAATGGTCATGGTCCAAGACAGGGTGGTCAGAGCTAGGGCTGAAATTGAGTCCTGCTGAGCCACCAGCTTCATCAGCAATGAGGCATTTAGGGCTCCAGAAGTCTAAATCCCAGTGACAATGGTTCAATGTGCATAAAGATCAAAGGCATGGCCTACTATAGGGATGACTCCAGGGATGGAATCATCAGGCCAAACCCACCAAGGTCAATGTCAACCATGAGAAGTCAACCTGCAATGTCAGCAATGAGAGGTCAACCTGCAACATCAACTCCAAAGGTTGCATCAGCCCTGAAGGACTCTAGGGCAGTAACCCTGACAGTAGAGTCAATACAGGGGAAAGTCAGAGCTGAGGATTGCAAACCTGCAACCAGTACTGCAGCTGAACCAGACAAGTTTGTCAACATTAACCCTGGCATCTGTGAGTCGACCATTGGGTGGATCAGCACCAGAATCTGACAGTGTCCCATAAAGGAAAATATGGGTCCTGCTACAGAAAAATCTGGAAGAGAAGGAGCTCTACTCACCCCATTATTAGCAGGAGATGAATCTTGGGACAAAAAATGTTGCATTGATATGAAGGTCTGCCACATTTACTATAACCTAAATCAATAGCAAAGGATTTCCTAGACCTGACAGATCTTACAGAATAAGGTCTAGCGGTTCCCAGTATATGTTCAGAAACTCCCAGTAAATTACTGATGAGTGTAGATTGAGAGAACTTAACAAATAGAATGAGTAGCACAAGCAGGTGACTCCTAGATGCTGATTCTTACTAGGGGTGGGGCCTCATACTCAGAAAGAACCAACTTCCCCACGGTCTCCAAATGTTTGTATGAGTGGAAAGAAACTGAGAAGGGAAACCCTTGAAACCTCAGATTTGAGAGAAGCCTTCATGTTATCGAATTCAAGGCTATTGCATCTGTTCTTTAAAATAGAAGGCTTGAAGGAGGTATAAATCTCACATTCCTTTGATTAATGTTCCTCCTGCAGATGCATTATACACTTGGAATTGCCGTCTAAAGGACCTTTGAGCACTGCACCTACAGTTTTAAACTCCTCAGATTCTTTAGAATTCTTCCTATCCATGACATGAAATGCATCAAATAATGTGTAACTGGTAACAGAACTGCATATCAAATTAGTGCACCAAAAATCAGCAGAGAAGCTAACTTCTGGCAATACCTTAGTCAGCAAATGTATCCCAAGAAAAAGGCAATGAAACTGTCACAAAATCTAATTTGCTGAATTTAACTGGAATAAAACTAACAATAGATAGCACCATAGCATGACAAAAAAGGAATTAAATTGTTTTAAAAGCTGGCAATAAACTCCAAAGAACAGCAGTATACATCAAATGTAAAAAAAATAAATAAATAATGTAGCCTGGGAGATTTTATCTCACCAACTAGCTTGAAATATGGCTGAAGAAATCTAAAGAGGGGTCCTTGGCAGCTTAGATTTGTGGGGAAAAAGGACATGAACTTGTTAGCCTGGGAATGTTTTCTCAGCCAGGCTAACCCCTGCTATGACACGTACAGTAGTATTTTATAAAAAGGTTTCCCAAAATTACATTCCATTTGCTCAATGATAGGAGATAAGAAACCCATCTAGTCTTCCTTTTCATTGTCTACACCCTCCAGTCCATCCCTACCTTCCACTTCTCCTTTCTACACCATACTCTGACGTCCTGAATACCTCAGTGGATTCTTTCCCCAGCAGCCATTCTAGTAATCATAGGTTCATAGGTACATACTTGGCTTGCTGCCCTTGTGGGCCATTTTAAACATAGCCAATTTCACCTTCCAAGATGAGAATTGAACCCTGTGCATTGTGTCTATGACTTAAACACTTTAACCCCAGTCTCTTCTATGTTCAACAGGTCCACAAATCTCTCTGTGAAAAAATATGATTGGAGATCAAATGAACAGTGAGTCCCCACATCTGCTGCATGAGCACCCTCCACCATCGGTCCTCTTCAGAATGACCCTTCAGACCTTCCTGACATGACGTCTTGTACCTATGTTAAGTACACTATTTCTTCTGGTCTCACATGAGAAGAGCTCTATCATCTCTGCCCTCTCATTATATTCCTTCTCCTCCGTACTAGGGATATTTCTGGTACCTTTCCTCTGAATTCCTTAAAGAAGCCTAATGTCCTTTTCTTTTCTTTTTATGGCCTCCAGAACTGCACACAGTAGTCTTGGTGTGGTCTGATCAAACCCTATAGATGGGAAACATTACACCTTTGCTTCTGAAATATATCCCTGTGAGAATACACCCCAGCATTCTGTTTGCTGCTACCAGTGCCTCACTTTACTTCCAGTGGTCCAATCTGGGTGTGATCAGCACCTCCTCCAAATCCTTTTCCTGCGGTATTACCATAAGTTCCATCCCCCCAATCTGATGTATTGAAACTCAACTGCTGCTTTCCTGCCCACTTGGACAGTCTCTCCAAATCCTTCCCCAGACTTCCCTAGACTTTTCTCTCCATCCTCCACCTCTGCACTTATCTTTGTATCATCAGCAAAGAGGCTGATCCAGTTCTCTGTTCTCTCAGATACGTCTGAGACAAACACACAAAGAGTGTAGGAGAGACCTGTGTAGTACTCTACTAGTCACTTTTCTAATTCTATTTTTATTTACTGATTTATTTACATTCATTAATCAGGATTATTGGAATGAGCAAAAATAGCCCCTGTGCAACAGAAGCCTGGGGAGGGTTTAAAGTTACAATTAAAATTGCAATAAAATAACTGACGTTAAGCAGAAGCCATATAATAAAATACAAAATAAGACAAAAGCAATAGTGTGCATTACATTATTCTAAGATGTGTAGTAGAGAGCATTTAAGTAATATCCTTAACAGAGGGTGTGGTAAAAATAACTGAGAGGAAAGAATGTTCCTGCCTGAGGGAGACAGTATTTAAAAGAATGGGAAAAGACATGTATTTGCCTTGTACTCACCCATAAGTCTAACCCCCCAAAAATTCTATCACTCTATTAATAAGATCTTACACCCAGACAACCCTTCTACCTCCAACCCCTACCCCAACAAACCCCCCTTGAAACTGCCACTCTTCTAAATTCATACTTAATTCAATCTATTCACAAACTCACCCACAATGGTCAGAACAATAAACACATGCCCCCACTCCACGTCACCAATACTCCCTCTTTCACACTCAACCCCATCCTGATATCTTACATCAAATCTCTCCGGCTTAAGCTGAAGCCATGTTCCTCATCTTCTGACAACCCTCCCCCCCTCTCTTTCTTAAACTAGTGGCTCACTCAATAGCCTACCCCCGTCTCTATCCTGATCAACAGGAACCTGAACAGATCTATTCAAGAATCGACCATCCTAGATATATGGAAATCATTCTTTATCACTCCATTACACAAGGTAGGCAACAGCAATGAACCATCCAACTACAGACCTATTGCTATCCTCTCTCTGCTATCCAAACTCCTTGAAAAATCAATTCACAGACAGCTTATTAAGTACCTTCTAGATAATAACCTCCTAACCCCTATGCAATATGGCTTCAGACCCCATCATAGTACATCTACTGCCCTACTGCCCTTTACTCAAACTGTTGTTGAAGCCATGGACAAAAATGTACTGTTTTCTTGCCTCTTTCTTGACCTTTCTAAAGCATTCAATACCATATCACACTCCAAACTTC
The DNA here is from genome assembly GCF_019279795.1 of Protopterus annectens. Lineage (NCBI taxonomy): Eukaryota > Metazoa > Chordata > Ceratodontiformes > Protopteridae > Protopterus > Protopterus annectens. The sequence continues at coordinate 799,975,074 of NC_056739.1, read as the reverse complement.
TCGATAAACTATCACAACTCTCCTTATCTCCCTATACTAATAAATGGTTCACTAGCTATCTCACTAAAAGACAACAGTCAGTAAGATGGCAGGATGCCTGGTCCCCTTACTTATCAGTCCAAACTGGGGTGCCTCAAGGCTCAATTATTGGCCCTCTACTCTTTAATATTTTCACAAACCAACTGCATACTTCCTGTACAGCATTCTCCCTGATACAATATGCAGACGACTCTACCCTTATTACCTGTTCTGTCAATTTCTCTAAACCTCCTTTCTACTACTTAACATAGCTTCTTACCTGTAGAAAAATGGCTAACCGACAACCAACTAATTCTAAATCCCCCAAAAAACAAAGCTACTACTCTTTTTTCCAAAAACTCTCTCTAACCTCAAATCAGCCTTCACCATTTCTTCTCTCGACAATACCATCATGCAACCTGACCCACATACTAAACTTTTTGGTGTTATAATCAATGACCAATTAAAATTTGATACCCATATTCAGCACTGTATTAAAAATATCAATCAAAAACTCGGCCTACTCTACAGATGTAAAAAATACCTAATCCCTGACTCTAGGCAGAAACTAGCTCAGGCCTTCCTCCTTCCATGTCTACTTTATGCCTCCACCATCTTTTCACATTTACAGTCTACCCTTTTGGCTAAACTCTGTCACTCATACTATAGTGTTGCAAGATTTGCTCGTAACCAACCCTACAAATCTCATCATTGCTATGCAGCAAAACATCTCCAGTGGCTTGACTTCCCCCAGCACCTGTTTCATTCCCAGCTGCAAATGACTCATACTCTACTCTTAAAACCCCTTTCCTGTCCTGCTCTATCCTCATTAATATCACATTATACCCTTCCCAGAACCCTCTGCAGCTCTGACCAGCTCCTTCTGGACACATATAAACCAAACAAAAAAATTGGTAAACTTCTTTACATATACATTTGTATATAGTATTTCCCATGCATGGAACCAACTCCCCCTTAACATCCGAATGATTTCTAACATAAATCTCTTTAAATACAAACTTAAAACTTTTCTCCTAGATGTCAACACCTGTCACTGCAATTATCCCACTTAAATCCCACCTCACCACCTTACTACCTCTCACACTTTTAACACCCACCTATTGCAAATATCTTATCTCATTGGCACCTCTTTCTCCTTTTGTTGATTAAAAAAATTCTAACTTTTGTATTGCAAGTTATGCACATTATTGTAATGTTTATGTAAATTTAATTCCCAGGCCTTTTGTAAATTTCTAATGCTCTCATGTAAAGCACATTATTGTATTGTTTGTGTACAACTTCATTGTCAGATGTTTTTCTTTATGTAACTTTGTAATAACTGTCTGGAGCTTTTTCCTCAGGTCTCTATTGAAAACGGGCCACTGGCTCAGATGGTCTAACCCGGTTAACAAATGACAAATAAATAAAGAAATAAATAAAATCTGTTCCCAAAATGGTCTCTCTGACTACATCCCTCATTGCCCTACCACTCAACCACCTCCCTAAATTGTCCCTGTGACTACAACCCTCATTTCCCTACCACTGAACCAGTTCCCCAAATTGTCCCTCTGACTTCAACCCTCATTGCCCTACCACTCAACCAGTTCCCCAAATTGTCCCTTTGACTACAACCCTCGTTACCCTACCACTGAACCAGTTCCCCAAATTGTCCCTCTGACCTCACTGCCCTACCACTTAGCCATGGAGCTAACCAGTTCCTCAGTCTTGATTCTACTCCAGGTTTCCTGTTGGTCTTCTCTGTATGATCAAGTCAAAGGCCTTGATGAAGTCCAGTTCAGCTACGTTGACTGGTTCTTCCCTGAAGTGTTCATCTGTAACTCAGTCATAAAACTGATAGTTCCTCCAGGCTATGAGTCCATAAAGGTTGCTGTCCTGGAGATTGATGTCCTCTAGAAATGTCACCAGCTCATCATCATCATCATCAACAACAACCCCTTCTTCCTCATTTTCTACATGGGGTCAGGGTGTTGTGTCAGCTGTCACCATCTCTCTTGATTCAGTGCCACTCTGCCACTCTCCTACCTTCTTCAACAGCCATACCCGACTGTCATAGGTGTTCTGTCACACAATTCATTCATCTCTTTGCTGGATGCTGTCGTTTCCTCTTACCTTCTCCCTGTCTCTTCCAAATCTTTTCACTTAATTGTGTTCTGTTTTTCCTGTACATGTGCCCGAACCACAATAATCTGCTCTCTTTAACCATCTATGCTATTTGAACTACTTGGGCTGAGGTCCTCATTTCTTTGTCAGCCCCCCAGTGTGCATCCTAGCACCCATCTCAGGCACTTCATCTCTATCACCTCTAGCTTTCTGATATGCTCTGTCTTCACTGTCCATGTTTCTGTACCATACGGTAGTACTGGTTTCACCACTATTTTATATACCTTTACTTATCATCTTCCTTGGCACTCTTCTACAACACACTACCCCAACACTCTGTGCCAGGTGGCTGCAGCCCCTCTGTTTCTAGCTCTAATCTCCTTATTCAGACTTCCCTTCTCCTCAACCATCCTTCCCAGATACTTGAAGCTGTTAAACATTTCCACTATTTTCCATTCTATCTCAATTTTCAGCTTCTTCTGATTTCCCTACTTGCTGCCATGGCAACTGTCATATCTGTACTGAGTTTCATCCTGTATACTTTCAGTTTTGCATTCATTCCCCTATTATTTCCTTAAGTTCTTATTCAGAGTGTACTTGTGATGCCACCTCATCTGCATACAGCAGCAGCTTTATTGATCTGTCCCATCTGAGCTGTTTGCCAATGTAGTGAATCACCAGTATGAACAGCAATTGGCTAAGAGATAGTCCCTGATGCACACCCACTCCCGTTGTGAACCCCTCTGTGAGTCTGTGTGTCATTGAGTCCTTGCACATAGCCTAGACTAATTCTGCTATTGTTTCAGGACTTCAAGTAAGCACAGGATTGCCCAAATCATCTTTCTTGGAACCTTGTCATATGCTTTTTCCAAGTCTAGGAATGCTCAGCTGGACTCAACTCCCATATCTTTAACCTTGTCTCTGTTGACCTTAGAGCCTTCTCTGACTACTGCTTGCCACTGATTGTTGCCACCAGTTGTTTATGCTTGGGATGACTTTGCAATCATTGATTCTACCGCAATGCCCTTTCCTTAGCAGCAGGAAGTCTAACTGAGTTGCATGCTGGCCACTCTTGTATGTAATCTTCTGACTGTGTCTCTCTTGCTGAACCATGTGTTGGCCGCCTTCAAGTTTTTGCCAGGCAAAAGTTTAGAATGACCTGTGCTCCCTCATTCTGGTTGCCCCACCCATATGGGAGCAGGCAATCCTAATTTAAATTTAGAGCTTTCATTATCAACACCAACCCATGTTGTCCTGCTTTATCTAGTAGGTCCTGCAAGTGCTGCCTGAATACACTCTTTTCCTTGCTATAATAACCCTGCTGTGGGCCATATTCTGAGATTATGAATAGTGCCCTATCCTTACAGTGGAGTCTGTTTGCCATGATTCTGTCTGTAATTCTGATCACATCCCTCACTGTCTTCTGCATCCTGTCCCTCGCCAAAATGCTTGCTCCACTTCTAGTCTGTCCTTCCCTGAATGGCCGATGGATTTCAAGCCAGATGGCTTTGCTGCACTGCTCTTCCATCTTGTCTCCTGGATGCATCCTGTCAGTGAACGTATACTATAGCAATCTTCACTTCATGTGTAGCAGGTTGATTGGTTTTACATCTGGCTTTCACTCAACAGAGCTATGCCAGGTAACCCAAGCTGAACAAATGAACACTGGCCTGTCAGTAGTTTATTGATTCAGGACTGCTGAGCTTTATGATGGGCACACTGACAGAGGTGCATAGAGCCCTTCCATCATTAGCATGGGTCCTTGGCAAAGGAGGAACCTCAGCCTACGTATCACCGGTAAATACCCATGCACATGCCCATTTTTGGTGAGATTAGTCATTGTGATCAAACTAACAAGAGCCAATTTTTACACCATCAGGAGGCTAAATTTGACACAGTGCACAATCTGTGTTACATGTTCTCCTGTCTACAGGATACTCCACACCACAGTTAATAAATAAAGGAATTGATCTATACAACTCTTCTCTTGACAGGAACCATCTACAGTCTATGCTGACTACATTCATGGGTAAGATTGAGTTGTAAACACCCAGCATGTTTTTGGGAGTTGGGATGAACCCACATGTCACACATGCATTGGCTAGAGTTTAGAGTCAAACCTTGTACCATTTATGTGAGAGTCAAAGACCTTAACCATTATACCAGCTGTGCCTCCTGCTACCTACTATCAGCTTTTCTCTCAGAATTCTATGCATGACTTTCTCTGTCACTGTTAATAAACTTTTTTTTTTCTGGTCTCTTATGCTGACTGTCGAGTCTTATCCCTCCTGGCTGCTCCACAGACCCATTCATTACCCCTGTCTGACAGCGCTGTGACTGTTTCATTCCCAGGGATGTGGGTGGGAGTGGGAGCTGTGATCTGTGCAATTAAGAACAATGGAGTTTTTGTGATAAGCTGTAATCTCCCTCTGTTCATACCTGAACATGTTTAAAGAATTGGCATATAAGGGGATTTGTGACTTTAAGGCCTAGGACTTCAAATGCAGAGGGTGTGCAGGGATGTACACTCCCCTCCCCTTAAAAAGAAGCATGCTGGATAACCCTTAGCATTCTCACCCCGCCCGCATGCTAGCTCCTATCTTTCTATACCACTGAAGCTGGCCAAACAGTTTTTCAGCTAACAGGCTTTAATTCCCTAAATGTTTACTACCCCTCCTCCCCATTATACAAAGGTACCACAGTTGCTGCCTCCCAGTCCTTTGGCAGCTCTGTATTAGCCAGTGATCTGTTGAAGATTTCTGTCAGGGGATCTACCAACAGCTTGTCAGGTTTCTAATGACTCTGGGGTTTAACACTATAACCTATCTAGTCCTTTTTCTTTATTCTCCATAAAAACAGCTAGATCCCTCTGAAGTTCTCCCCTTCGTATCCCGGTGATTGTCCACTTCTCTCCCCATTGATCAAGTCCTTCCCAGTACAATGCTACCCCACTCTCTTTGCTTTCATTTGTGAAGAGTAAAGTAAATGTCTGTTTTTTTTCCCAGTCTTTGATCGTCCTTCTGTCTTTATTCAGCCTAATGAGTTCTGTCCATCCATTTCTTCCTTCAGCTATGGAACACCTTAGCAAATAGTAAATTTAATCCATGATTGACTGCTGTCATTTATAAAGTAAGCAGTACATGAATGTTCCATGCAAGCCAATTACATAACCATACTATAATACAGCATGGAACCATCCATCCATACTTATAAGTCACATCTGACTCCTTCAGTGATCCTTTGAACAGTCGCTGACATCCCCAGTGTTTACTATGCAAGCAGGGAACAAAAGTAGATTGCTAGGCCTTACTTCCATATCACACACACAAAACTAGGGATTATTTACATTTGCGTAGCTACCTATTACGTGTGTTTGGAATGAAACCAGAGTATCTAGTACATGGAGAAAACCCAAATAAAGACAGGAAGGGCAAGCAGACTGGACACAAAAGGTAGCCCAGCCAAGAATTAAACCAGATAACTTCTTGCTGTGTAGTATTAAATACTACTCGATGCCCTACTGTGCGACTCAGACATGGGCATGTTCACAGCTGCTGTTAATGCCCTTTAGTGTTACAGTATCCTTTTTCAGTACATGTGCTAGTTACTTGGTATTCAAAATACTCTGACATCATGGGGAGAAGCTAACTGTTTTACTTTAGAGCTTCAGCTCTCAGCTTTGTAGCAGATGACTTCATGGAGATACTGTACCTGTTTGTAGCCATATCACACTGTCATTTGTGCTTCTTCTTTCTGAATCATCATTGACAGAATAACACTGTTCATATTACCTGAGATGTTTGCTGAACTTTGCCAGATATATTTGGGAGTAAATTCGCTCTTCAAAAATAATTTGTCCCAGAGCAGCAGGAAAATTAATCAAAATTGCATTCTGGAAAATTCTTAAAATGTGTAAAATGGCTTCATGCCGTCCCCCCATGTAGGAGGTCATGCCCCATACCCCCTTACTTATAATAATTTCACTGTCACCAGATATTGGTTGAAAGGGGAATGCCCCCAGGTTTTGGAGCCTGAACTTCGCAGACAGAAGAATTTCATACACCCTTGTACATTTACACACCTGACTTGAGTTCTCAGTCAATGAACATTACTACTTCTTATTTATTCTATAGTAGCAGGCCAAAGCAAGAGAAGAGCATTTTACTAGCTCAGTACAGAACTCATCAGGATATAGCTGATGCCAGCTTTACGCTGGCTACTTGGGTGTTAGCTACAGAAACATAGCGCAGTATGTCATCCTTAAGGTACAGTTCTCTGTGTTCACTGTCTGACCTGGGATGTGATTGCGTTCTGTGAGCATGAGCCACTATCTGTCATAATTCTGTCTCTGAGGAGCCCCCTGCTGGGCGTAACTGTTGACCATTCCCATTACAGCCAGTATCTGTCATAATCCTGTCTCTTTGCCACAGCAGACAAACAGAGCGGGTATGCAGACTGTGCTTTTGGCACTTTGTTTCCATCAGTTTACTTGTCAAAGAAATGCAACCCACTAATGAGACTATCTGTCAAAGAAAGGAAAAACACATGTCACTGGCAGCTGTGATTACCGCAAAAGCAACAAAATAGGTATTCCATTTCCTTATTGAAAATGCAACACAGGACGATCTTGGACAGGGATTCAGAGTTTGCTTCTGAGGCCTACATATGCATGTGCAGCAGTTTGCATATTCTGGCGTTTGCATTTTGTTGAGTGAGCACAGGCTGTTTTTGAATATAATTAGGTGGTACAAAGGATACAGAGCAGAGAAAGCTTTCTAATACATAGTAACATAGATGCCCAAGATTTACATCTGAAGGCAGGAAAAGTATGGAAATAATATATTAACTGCATAAGATTTGGCTTAGAGTATTAAATATGCAACGTGTAATAGGTTTGTGGCATTATGTGGGTTTTTTTCTGTTTGCTGTAATGTAATAACTTATACTAAAATATGGAAAAACAGAAGTCATTGTCTGTCATGTATTACGGACTGGCATTCCGTATTATTGCATTTAAAACACCATTAAAACAGTAAATGCAGTCAGTGTGTTAATAAAGATGCAAGGTGTCCAGTTAAGTGGCTTGCAGTCTGAGCCTGTCATTAGATCATTTGGAGAGATGGAGGAAGGTATGAGGGACCAAGAACCTTGTCTGATTTCATTGAGAGATGAAAGAAATGGATCATTCCATATTACAACTCTGACACTGCAAGACCTCAGAAAAGAGTTAATTCTTTATACTGTCCCCCCAAGGTTGCAAGACTTTGAAAGTGTGATATATAAGTAAGGTGAGTTGCTGTGCAGGGGTCATTGTTTCCCTCCAATTATATAGTTTCTATTTATCGGTGTGTTATTGTTTACCAGTTCAACAAAATACTGTTTGACAAATGCAAAATGTACAACTCCTGCTCCATTGAAATACCATTTGTCAAAATCTCACGATGCTGGGACGTGGTGGGGGTGGGGTTGCAAAACATTATCGGAAGGAAGGCTTGTGAACATGTGACTGATCTATGGAAGTAATTTGAACTGTAAAATTGAAGGGCCTAACATTGTTTGATTATCATTTATGTTTTCTGTGCTGATAATTCTTATCACTGACTCAAGAGTTTGCTGTTTGATGTGTAATGGGACGACGTACTGGGTCTTCTGTCCTTCTTACCACAAAACATGGAGGGGGTGCTGCAACTCAGTGAAGCTAGGTTAAGACAGAGCATCAGCTCTGTCAATAGCCAGCCTTCAGTTACTCGGGCTTGTACCAAAATGCAGGTTACCAATAGCATAACTGGTCCATCAGGTGCTCTTAACAAGCCAGCATATCCTCAACTACTGTAACTAAATTGTTAGCATGCTGTGCAGAAGGCTTAGTGAGAATATGTTGGTTCTGATGTAGTTACTGGCAGAAAACTGGATAACCGTGGCAGCCTTAGTTTGTACACCAGACATACAACAGTGGTGTCCAGCACAAAAGGATTGCAGCACGATCTCAGCATAAAAGATTCATGGTACATTGCTTAGTTTGGTGTTTCATTTCACTTGTTGGTAAGGTATTTATCTTAGATTAGTCTGTTTCATATGGGGTATGTACTGTATGTTTCTGTGGAACTTCCTTCCCCTAGTGTCTGTGAGATGAGGTGAAGAGTCTTTATCTCTGTGGCCAGTCAGGCAAACATCAGTCATTTAAATGGCTTTTCATTGCACGTCTTAAAGAGTCTTGTTGTCTTTTTGCAGCTGGGATCTCTATAACAGTGTATAGCGTATGAGGGTGTATGGTCTGACAAGAGATGGAAAGCGGCAGTGCCCTTCACCATTTAGGGAGGAGAAACCTGTGTGCTGTCCTGTGGATCTGAAAACTGACAGGTGTTTGCTAAATAGAAATGGACAATCGAATGTTCGGCTTGTACCTGAGGTGACTGCAGCTGCAATAAAATGAGGCCAGCTGGGAACAGAGCAAAGAACATTAAAACGCTAAAAGTACAGAAAACAGGAAGAAAGAGATTGTTGAGATTGGCTTTCTATCCCAGCAGCAGTGTGGAGTGCCAGAACAATCCTGGCAACTTTCTAAGAATTCTAACCTTCTTATCATATTTGCCCCATGTCATTAACTTGTAATGTCTGTGTATTTTGTTTTTGCATTTTCTCAAAGATTTTAGGTGACACAGAACAGATGTTTCTCCATGGTTCATTCCTGCCAACATACTTGAACATGTACTTGGATTGTGCTCAGGAACACACTGGGTCTTTCTTTTTTTTTTCCTGATTTCACATAATTTATTGGTGTTGCAGTATTTATTTGTTTTTTATATATGTCTTTGTTAGGTGGCTGGTCCTAGAATGCAAGCATATGATAACTGCAAGTTTCACACAGATACAAGGATGTTAGAGATTAAAAGAATTTCAAAGACATGTAAATAAAACATTCACAAACTTGTACACAGTATCACAGATATTACTAGTACATATGTCATATGCAGGTTTCTCACACTGTTTATCACATTATAAAAAAGAAACGCAGATGGGATGCACATTAAAATACCCAGTATTTGCATATTAACTACACAATGGCAAGGTGAAGGAGGAAAGAACGAAATATAGTTTGCTTCTTGTAAACCTAAAGACTTTATACCTTTTCTAACAGGCTGAACATCTCCACACCAGTTTCATAACATCCAAAACTTTTGTCTTACTCTAAAACAGTTATCAGAAAGGGAAAAGGTACACCACACTATCACAAAACTTCTTCCGTTATAGTTATGTTGGTTTATTACAGGAGATAAGCATTTACAGGATCAAAGTTGTACCTTTTATGTGTCTGTTATATGTGGGCTAACATTTTCTCCAATTTATACTGGTGTCTTTGCACTTTGTACAGTCATTCAAGATTCGGTATGCTGTGTTCCTACTTCAACTGCCTTTAAAAGCCGAAGCATGGAAATCCCCTCCTTAGAAAGACATTCTGTCAGATGTTTTATTTTATATATTTTTTTGTAGCTAACCACAGGATACCAATAATTATTTGCATTCAGATGGACTCTTTAAGTCCTGTGATTTTGCAGGTGCAACTTTGTTTTTTTTTTTTTGTTTTTTTTGCAACAGTCTTTGTAGAGTTAATTGTCTCAACCAATGAGTATTTATTTTTGACACAGATTATTGGAAGGGTGTCACATCTTGAACCACCAGTTATGAAATCAAGGTACAGCGTCCAGATGTCTGTGCATTGCTCTTCATCTCTGTACCCTACCTCCTTTCCTGAATGGTACCACCCCTTGCTTTAGTTTGTGAAGACTAAAGCTAAATATTAATTCAATAGCTCTTCTTTTTCTCAGACTTCTGTAATCTCCATGTAATCTCCATCCCACCTTTGTTCACCATGGCTGAATCTATCCCTCGTTTCATTCCTGCTACTATATACCTGAAAAGCCCTTGTTTCCCTTCTTGATTCCTTTAGTCTCTTTCAACTTTTGCTTTTGTTGCCATCACTAACCTTGCCGTCCTTCTGCTTACTCTTTGTACTATGCCTCCTCCACATCTCGCTACCCCCCACCCCCATTGCTTTCACCTCATGTAGGTCCTAGGTTTCTTGGTTCTTGGTTTTGCCACGGTTTGACTATTTTCTGTTGGTACCCCATCCCTAACTCTATCCTATAGCTTGTTTACTCCTTCACTTTGCTCCCAATCTCCTAGCCCCTTTCCTAGACCAGCATAATCCACTTTCCTAAAATCTTACACCATTATCCTCCTTCTCCCTACTCTAAACTCTGTCTGGCATTATCAGATAAGACTACTGGTACCTTAACCAGAGCATCCATGGCACCTTCTGCACTGGTTAGCCCCATATCCAAACGTTTGCCTTTTTCTTGTCCAGTCCTGAACTTCTCACATTCCAAGATCACATGCAATGCCCACTACATTAATCTCTGACCTTAACATTTAGACTTTTCCAGCAGTTTGCCAGATATTTGGGGATATAGTTTGTAAAGGCTAGTCCCCTTTACCTTCAGCATTCTTCAGCAGAAGTATGCATTACACAAAGCTGAAGAGCTGCTGTAGGTTAATTACATTGGTCCCTTGTCTTCATTCTGAGATGAAATACCTTTACAGCATACACCTTTTACTCTTATTCTTGCCTGGCATTTACCATTTTAATTTCTGAAACAGGTGAAGGGATGCAACTTCACCAGTTTTCTGGATCCCTTTTAATCATTTTCTAATCAAACCATCCCTCAGATTACAGTTGTTTTCTTTATACCATCCATTCATTTACTGTTTTTAATACTGTGGCATACCTAGTTTCATAGGCATACAAATAAAGCTTGAGTAATTGGTAGATTGATGATAATTTTATATAGTAAAGGTACCTGTTTGTAGTGTGGTAAGCATTCTTTTGCCATAACGTCTTCAGTGTATTCCAGAAATGAGACTTTTAGGTAGGGTACTTTAATACTTTCTATACAGATTTAATGAGCCTACTGAGACAGCAGCCATTATTATCCAAAAAGCTCATCTTTCTAACAATACAGACAAGAACAATGTATTTTTAATGCTGCAATATTAACGTTTGTAAAATGTTCTTTTAGTATCTGTTATCCATAATTAATTTACATTTGGGGTGCACAATACAGTGAAAAGCATAGTCTCCCAAGAAAAGTACTGAAGATTAAAATGGCAGAAAATGACGGCATTACGAGATACATTAGCTAATTGCTCAAGTCACTTTAACTACGGACTCCATGAGTTTTGAGTGAAACGTTCTGCCTTTAGCTATGTTTGTGAAAATCAGCTCCTTTCCTTAAATAATAAATGCTAGGAGAAAATGAAATGATTTTGAAAAAAATGCAACTGAACACAGTGCTGAAGATGTTTTAATCTTAAGCACTGAAACCAATTCTTAAGTTTTTTTTTTTTTTTAATTCTGATTACATTTAGTTACATATGTATGTATTTATGATCTGGTAGATAGGCTGGCCCTGGGACCCTTTTCAGCCACAGTCTGAGTGCCAAGCACAGATACCAAAATAGACTACAATTCTATATAAGACACGTACAAATTCCACACAAAACAAGCATAAGTGCAGAGGGAAAACATACAGCTACATTAAAATTGCACTGATTAATCCTACAATTGCTTTTATATCTTTGTCTTACTGTTTTTGTAATAAAAATTACTGTGTTACCAAATTCTTATATTACCATATACCACTTTTTTATCAAACTTGGGCTTAGCTTGAAAATGGTCCATTTGGATCAGAGCTCTAACTTGGTCAATAAATGCATAAATAAAAAATAACTAGAATAAATAAATAAAAATATGTTAAGACAACTACAAAAGTTTCTACTAACTATAAAACAGCAAACACTGAAAATGTTGGACTACAGTGCAGAATTTTAAAATGCCATCAGACGCTGTATAGTTGATGGATATCCATTACATATTGACTATAGTTAATGTTATAAGTGAAAAGATATGGGGTGAATGGGCAGCCATTTGAGGGGGGGGGGCAAAAAAAATGGAAGCAAGGCAGTATAAGTTCTAGAATTTTTGTGAACCATTGCAACATTTAAGATGAGAAAATCTGAAAAGTTGCTGGTTAGCTTCTGTCTCTGAAGCATTTACACTTGTATGTGGTCTTAAGGTGTGACTTTACTTGCTTTCTGAATTGTTTGATTTTCAATAAATGTAGCAAATGTTTTTAATGTGAAAACTGTAGTGTGTGTATTTCCTGCTAATTATAAAGCTATGCATGTCTACATCATGGCTGTATTTATGGAACCTTATCTCTCTATATGTGCACATTTTTGGTAGAGACCTACTAATTATGTAAACAGTCATAGCTAGCACCAGCAGTTCCCCCCTCCCTAACTGCATCCCCAATGTCACCTGTCCCAAAGAATTTTGAGTGTCTTATCAGTGAACCCCACTCTGTTCCACCTATTCTGGAAGGCCCATTTCACCTGTCTACAGCAATCTCCATAATTACTTCCTCATATTTAGTTTATATATACAATGTTCTTTCTAATGTAATTTTTTTTTCTGCAATATTTGTACTTAATGTAACCTAAAACCATGACTGTAATCTTTGCTTGCATTTGAAGCTTTTCTCCCCAGGACTCCATTGAAAATGGGTTCTTTTTTGGCCCAATGGACTATCCTGGTAAAACAACTACAAAATAACTAGATAAAAGTAACTGCTCTGCTTATAAACTGTGTCCTCATATACACATCGTGCATCTTAGTGTTGTTTATTTGTAGTTCCAATGAATGACCTTATGTGCCCATATTGTCATCCCCTCTTTCTGTACTTTCTTCTTTGTACTGGACTAGAAAAGCTTTCTTGGCAGATTAGGTTCAACATATAAAATATGCCTGGTTTGAATGAAAGTCTTTCTATTTCTAGTGTACTTACGCTGCATTCTTATGATATCTAATATACTTATGTATTTCTTGTGTTTTAGGACTTTTAATATAATATTGTCTATTAGTGTATGTTCTTATTGTCTGATTTTACATCATATTATTTTTTGAGAGCATATACCTGTTTTTTTGGTAAGACATTTTAATTAGGATGTGTTTCTTATTGGTCAGAATAGTCATGTGATTATTTATAGAGGTTAATTTAAACCATGGTTTGTGTAATTTTTCTTATTCTGAAGAAGTCATTTGATAGATGCTGATGAAAGGCATAAATTTATATTAATAAAATCAGTATTTTGATCCTCGTTGTGACATTTTTAGAGTTGTGGTCTGGTGCTTCACTAACTTGTAGAGTAGCAAGATTTGCCCTTCATCCAATGAGTCAGTTATACTTGTTAAGGACTTCTCCATATCCCATGAGTCTATGCAGGGTCCCTATTGAAATGCCAGCATGCAAAATGCCAAGTGTCAAAAAAAAAAAAAAAGACCAAAAGCCCGAAGAAGAGCAAATCTAGAAAATCAGTCTTCTCCAAGCCCCTCACACCCCCCCACTGATATATATATATATATATATATATATATATATATATATATATATATACCATTGCCATATCTTGCAGAAAAGGGAATAGTCAGAGAAATGGCATATCAGACTTAGTATATGTATGTCCAAACTTTCAGTCATCCCATTATACAAGAGTACAGGGATATGGCTTTGAGGTGGTCCATGTAGGATATGTTGTTTATTTATGCCCTGTATCTTTTTTGTGAGGAACTTCTGTGGATTTTCCAGTTGCTATAGTATTTGCCGGGTCGGTAATTGACATGATGAGAGCTGAGTACACTGAAACAATGATATCGCTGGACCAGGATGCCATACCTTACTTATAAGTTGCAAAATGTCAAATTATGTTTTTACTACCACAGACACATGATGGTCATGGGCCAAATTACTGTATACATATATTCCCAAGCTCCTTACTACTGCATCTTCCCTTAGGGGTGGATTATCAATGGGGTAGTTTCCAATGGTGGTTGTTTTTCCCAGAGGATACTATTATGTATTTTTTAGGGCAGAGTTTTAGACCATAGCTCTAGTACCAGTTATTAGTTTGTGTCAGGCTTTCTTGGAGGGTACTGGTGTTATTTGGTGATTCTGTGACTGCACACAGTTTGCAGTCATGTACAAGCTAAGTAGGCATAATCTGCCCCTGATGAAACCAAAGTGGGATGGGTCCAGTATCTGAAGGTTTCCTATGTCATTGCTTATCATATCCATGATAATTCTTTAGATGGCTTTACTTATGAGACTAGTCAAACTTATGGGTAGTTACCAGGAAACACAGATGGCCCATCTGTGTGCAGAAGGATGACAGTTGCATTTCTTCATTCACTTTGCAAGAGGCCTGTCTGGAAGCTACAGTTAAGTAATGATTGTAGTTGTCTTGGTAGGTCATTTGTCATGCTATTAAGGAGGCATCCTGGGATCTTACCGGAGCCCGTCAATGCAGTGTTTTTTGGCCATAGAGTGCATTGATGACCTGTTTCCTAGTGACAGATGGAGGATTTACATTCAAGGGTATTTCCTGAGGGGTGTGTGTGAGAGACAGGGGGTGAAATTGAAGCTAAAATTGTTATCCAGTAAACTTGTTATATCTTCCAGTTTGATATAGATACATCCATTAACATTAGTTTGGCACATTGTTGTATACGCCTTTTTGGTTGCGGACATAGCTGAAGAAGGTTTTGTGGTTGTCATTGACCTGGGAGGCATTTTTACCTCATATTCTTTACTGGTAAACTTGACATTCCCTAGGAGTTTCTTATTTAGAGTGATAAAGGACTTCTTATTTTGTTGGGTATTGCATTTTCTAATTTTTGCCATGAGTTCTCTTCCTCTTGTTGTACTACCAGTTGATGTTAAGATTCCACCAGGATTGTTTATTTTTTAACATCTAAAACTGTCACTTCAGACACAGACACACATACATTAACAGAAAACAAAACATATTAACATTTGTTTTCATTTATATACATTATACATTACATACATGTTTTCTTTCTTTATAACAACTGTCATTCATTCAATATTACACTAATTGCTGAATTCTTACTTTCCCATAAACCTGACTCATCCTTCTCCTCCTATTACTCTGTATGTACTGTTTCCACAAATTATATTTATTTCTATGTAATTTACTCCTTCCCTTTCCTAAAGGTCCCTCTTTTGGTTCTTATCTCTTTGACAATATTCAATACTTCAGATACAGTTGGTTTAGATTCTGATTTCCATTTTCTAGTTATTGCTGTTTTGGAAGCCAATATAAGTTAACAAGCACTTACTATGTCTAGGCAATTCGGATCCTGTGTCCCAGCTCAAAAGAATCATTCCCATATTTACAGCTATTTGCTCATCCAATATTTCTGATACAGTATTCAGTAGGGAATTTTTAAAATCTGTCATCTCTTTACACTCCAAATAACATGTTCCCATTTACCTCTTTCTTCCTCATCACACCTCCAACATTTGCTATCTACCAAAGGAAAAATTCTTTGAAGTCTGATTGGAAAGACTTCCAAGTAAAAATCCTAAACCTTCTGCACTTTGTTGCATACTTGGGAGCCACACATATGTCTTCCCAGTGTTCCCTTGTAAATTGCTTTTCCGGTCTCTCTTCCCAATCTTTTATAACCTCCTCTGGTTGTTATTTATAGTCATCATACAGTATTTTATATGTCCTACTAATTATTCATTTTTAACAGAAGCTTCTGTCTAGATTTGACCAAAACATCTACCTACCCGAGTCAACTGAAATAAGTTGATCCTTCTAATACAACAAGGGGATTTGGGATTACCTATTTGAATGGGTGTTTCAGAGCTACACAGTTAAGGCATCTATATATACACTACAAGCAGAAAGCTATAATTCAAAGTGGAAAGGGATGATGATGATGATGATGATGATGATGAAACAGGATTGTAATTCAAGAAATGAGGAAAACAATATAATTTGGGGCTCAGATCCATAAGGAGAATAACAACAGTCATACAGAATATTATATTTATAAAGTAGCAGAAAGTATACAAAGAACTAACACAACATAGGACTGGAGAAAGGAGAGTCCACCAGCAGGGATGACTGCAATTAGGAATACAGTAAATAGACAAGATGGAATTAAAATTTACTGGAGGAAGTTGGCAAAGGACCCAAGGTATTGGGAACAAATAATTAGAGAAGGAAAGTTAACAGAGTTGGAAGAGGCCAAGGAGACATTTGGACTGCAGGCTAGAGACTGCCTCCCCTACCAGGGACTGATATCAGAATATAGACAAAGAGAAAGGAATAGGAGAATCCTAAATAAAAGACCTGGACTGGTTGAGTTTTTAACTGAATCTAGAACAGATGCTACTGTTAATAAAGGGAGGTAGGGCATACAGAATATTGCACGATAAGGTAATCAATCAGTGGAGTTTAGAAAAGATTGGGGAGAGAGAATAAATATGCAATTCACAAAGAAACAATGGGAGGACATTTGTATGCCTCCCAAATGTGCAACAAATTGTAGAAGATTTATGATTTTTGCCTGGATGTGTTTGCATAGATACATTTATAACCCAAGCAGACTCCAAAGAATTTTTCCTTAGGTAGATTGGAGGTGTGATGAGGAAGCAAGAGGTTACTGGAAACATCTGTTTTGGGAGTGTAATGAATTGACAGACATTAAAAGTTCCCTACAGAGTACTCTGTTAGGAATACTAAGTGAGCAAATGAGCGTAACTAAGGAAAAGATTCTTTTGTCCTGGGATACATGATCTGAATTGCCTAGACATAGTAAGACCTTGTTAAGTTTAATTCTTTTTTTTTTAAATCTTTTTATTTTATTATCTTATAGACAATCAATACAAACCACAGAAGAAAACTGTACAAACATCAACAAAAACTATATACATCTATACATTGCCCATATCATTCATAATATATACAACAGATAATAAATTAAGGAGATATAATACAAAAATGAAAAGTGTTTCAGGTTAATAGACAATCAAAGAATACATTCCAAAAATTTTCAGAACAGAACTTGTGATTACCTTTATAAAAAAGATACTTTTGTGCCTTAATATGCCTAATTACCAATTCCTTTAGACCTTCCCATGTTAGTGCGGCTTGGCACTTCCAATGCAATGAGATATAATATTTGATAAATATGACAATTGAAATCACCACCTTGAGCTGAGCTTTAGGAATATTATCAGGAGGGATATGTAATAAAGCAAATTGCCAAGAAAGTGTTGATTTTTCATAACCCATTTTCTCCAGAATAACTTTAAGGGCACACCATAGTCTGTACACACATTTGCAACTCCAGAAAATGTGATATATATCGGCTACTTGATCCTTACAAAATGGACACAGAGAAGACGAGTTGGGATGAATTTTATTAATGATTGCAGGTGTTAAATACGCATTGTTGGTGATCATGAGTTGCGTATAAAATAATTTTTTAAAAGGGATAAATTTAATACTTGATTTGAAAGCCTCTTTCATTAGTGTGGGAGTTATACTTGGGTCCTTATCCGACCAGAATTTAGAAAATACTGGCAAATTATTAGATCTAATAGAGATTAATAACTTATATACATTGGAAGTCATTTTCTTTTTTAGCAGAAGAAGTTTCCAAATAACCTTGGCAATTTCGATATTTTCTCTAGATAGGTCTGGATGTTCATAATATGGATTCAATAGTTCAAAGATTTGTCTAGTTATTAAAGTATATTTATTGGATAGATTAAAGGTTTGCCTGATCTCGGATAACTTCAGATGTTTGACTAAGAAAAAGTCTGCCATGCACTTATCCTTAATAAGGGGGAAACTGTCCAGATTTATCATGTTACCATTTAGAGTTAAATTGGGATTTAAATGTATTGGTTGGAGGGAAATGAATGCCTGCAAAAGTTTTAGCAAAGATAATAGTTTATAAAATCTGATAACGTTATATTTGAGGCCATAGAAGATTTTATATTTGTCTAGACTAACTTTGCTCAAGAAAGGTAAGGCGGATGGATTACATTTAAGGGATCTAATATAATTGAAGTAAAGTACTACCCAGTTAGGGTGCTAGGCATCCGAGGTATTAATATAATTTGCTATCTTAATAATTCTACTACTTTGAATAATATCATAGTAAAGTTTGAAGTCAGGAAGAGAAATGCCACCCAAATCCTTCGGGTAAGTAAGTTTAGAGTACGAAATTCTCACCGATTTAGGAGACCAGATAAACTTAGAGAAGGTTGAGTGTAATTTATTGAAAAAGTATAGAGGGATAATCGTATTAGTCGAGTTGAAAATATACAAGAACCTGGGAAGGATATTCATTTTTATAATAGTTGAATGTGCTAGAAAGGGAAGCTTAAGTTGAGTCCATCTCTTTAAATCCCATTGCACCTCCTTCCAAAGAGAAGAAATGTTCTCCTGATACGAAATAGATTGATCAGTTGAGAAAGTTACCCCCAGGTAATGAAGACTTGAATTAACTGAAATAACATCAGAGGAAAAATTTAGGGGATATGGTGAAGTGATATTGACCGGAAAAATTTGAGATTTGTTTTTGTTAACTTTGTAGTTGGCAAATTTAAAAAGATATTAATGGATTTCATGATTTTCTCTATGTCTGAATTTGGTAAAGAGAGGTAAATATTTAGATCATCCGCAAATGCCGAGAGGGGGATACTAGTTCTAAATAGCTTGGGGATGATCTGATGAGTTTTTTGTTTAATAAGAAGGAAGAGAGGCTCTATATATATATATATTAAATAATAAAGGAGAGAGAGGGCAACCTTGTCTCGTACCATTAATTATGTTAATCCTCTCAGATATACCATTATTAATATGTAGTGTTGTATAGGCTTTGTGGTAAATGGTCTCAATAAATTTTGTGAACGAGGTAGGAATGTTAAATAGTGGTAGAATAGAGAGTAAAAATTTCATACTCATTCTATCGAAGGCCTTAGAGGCATCTATTGCTAGAGTGTACAGGGGGTACCTAGCTAAAGACGAGAAAGTTATCATAGCTTCTAAAGCTAGAGTATGATCCGAGGTCTGTCTATTTCTAATGAAGCCCGATTGTTCTTTAGAGACTATACTAGGTAGCAGTACTTTAAGTCTATTGGCAAAAATTTGGGCCATGATCTTTAAGTCTACATTAATAATGGAGATGGGTCTAAAATTTTCCGGTTTGGTAGAGTCTGTTTTACCTTTAGGGATAAGAATAGTCTTAGATGCATTGAAATGGGGATCACTTATACCCTGGTGGAGAATATGATTATAAATCAAATATAAAGCCTGAGAGATCTTGTTGGGATATAATTTGTAGAATTCTGCTGTGAATCCATCAGGACCCGGGACCTTATTCAATTTGAGGTTATTGATCACATCCAGGACTTCCTGAGAAGTAATTTCTTTATCTAACAAGTGAAATTGATCCGTATTTAGTTTTGGGAAAGATAATTCTTTATGGGTATCATATAGCACGAAAAAATTGATAGGGTCATTAGATGAGCTATAAAGCTCAGTGTAAATTTTTTGAAAGATTTTTATAATATCCTGTGTATCATGGTAGAGTTTGTCTTGATAAGAAATTTGAGAGAAAATGTGTCATGGCTTATTCTGATTAATAAGTCTGGCCAAGAACCTAGACGGACATTGAGCCCAATCAGAATACTTGGCCAGCATTTTGGTTTCATGAGCTGATAAATTATCTGCCTGTAGAGATAAATAATCTTTCTGCATCTTAACTAACTGCGATTCTATTTCGCTATCATATTTGATCTGCAGTTTGTTCTCCCATTCTGATATATTCTTGCTCAATTCAGACTCCCTTTTAAGATATAGTTTCTTGAAGTAAGAGGCTTTATTTATCAGAATGCCCCTAATTACCGCCTTTGTGGAGGCCTATAATATATCTATAGGAATATCCTGGTCTTTTGATGCTTGTAAAAATTGGTTTAAGTTATCTTCAATAATCGAAGCAATTCCTTCTTTTTGAAGGAGATTAGGATTAAGTCTCCACCACAATGGACTATTTCTACTGTTACACCTCTGATTGTAATCTAGGGAGAGGGATAACTTCGAGTGGTCAGATAAATTTCTATTATCAATATGTAGTTCTATTTGATAGTTAGCCAGGACCGAAGAAAGAAGAAAGAAATCAATTCTGGACCAACTCTTATGACAACTGGAGAAAAAAGTGAAGTTAACTCTATTAGTGGGTTTTCTGTGTGATATAAATGGGTCAAGTAAATTGAAATCTTCCTTGAGCTCAGCTAATACTGACACGGCTAGTTTATTATAATTTGTATTACCGTTCGACCTATCTGTAGTGGGGTTTTGAATGGAGTTCCAATCTCCTCCTATAATAAAATAGTGGTTGGGGAAGGAGGAGAGAATGTTGTAAATAACCATATAGAAATTTTGTTGGTTAGCACAAGGAGAGTAGATATTCAATAATACAATGGGTTTATCAATGTGGGATAGCTTGGTAGTAAATAAACACCATCTGCCGTCATTATCAAATTCACATTTAATAATATCTTTATTATTATGGCAACCCCTGCACTATTCGATTTAACTCCAGAGTCAATGATTTTTTTCACCCACGGCCTCTTTTTTCCGTGCTCCCATTGGCAGCTGAGCAAATGTGTTTCCTGAACTAAAATTATATCAGCTTTTGATTTAAAGCATAAGTGCATGAAGAGTCTCCTCTTTTTGATCAGCTGTAAACCCTTAACATTCCAAGAATCACATATAATCATACCTCTACCTATTCAGTGGGGAATAATAAGTGTGGTATGGAAGTATAAAAAGGAATAAAAAGACATGGGAAATATATCGCATAACCTGAAACTTATAAACTTCTATTAGTAGAATATGGGCAAAAAACACTAAAAAGAAAGACCCTTCCTGCCTAACAACCGAGCATAACCCCCTCTCCAAAGGCCCGGAAGGGAAAGGGATTTTTGGGAACTTTTAATTAAATAGCCTAACATGAGGGTAAATCAAAGAACCCCCCCTCGCCTGAGGGAAGTATGGACCCCCAAAAGATCCCCTAATCACCCTTAGGTCTAGACCGCTAATCCTCCCCATCAGGGATAGGATTTCGAACTCAGCTCAGCATTTAAGAATTTGAACTGTGAAACAAATAGTGCATAAACCATTCAAAAATAACAATTGCATAATTAAAAATGACACATGTTAGTAAGACAAAATACTATTTCTCATAAAGGCAATGAAAACAATCAGCTATGAGAGAAAAATGAGATTAGAACTATAGTCTAATCCAAATGCCTAAAACTGCAACAAGACAATAAAAGTGTTTATACGAAACAGAAACCTCCTAGAGTGTCATGTCACGAGACATACCTTAAGTTTATAATCCCAAAAATATCCCCTTAGTATAAAAAGGGACCATATATGCACTGAGTAACTGATCTTGGGTCAGTTCGAGGTTACTCTAAACAATATATTCAGTGCTGAAAAAGCAACAACGATGATAATGATTTGTAGCTGGAGAAGCTGCCCCACCAAAAAGACCCCCATAAAAGGACCAAGCATCTCGTGACACCTAGCTATAAGGTACACAGTAAAAAACATCAATGAGTAAGCATTCCTATATAACATAAAATATATCAAGGCTGAGACCTTATCCAAACCAATTCCCCACTAGTACCTGTATAACTATTCCCAGCACGCAAATAAACGCAAAAATATAGGAATGCACTAATTTTAGCATCCAAATAAATAGACACACTGTAAACCCCAAACTTAATGGCGACCACCTCACCGAGTTTTCAGCATTACAGTTACTACAAAAAATTTTAACCAAAACTATTAGATGCTAGATCAAAGTTGGAACACAACAATATTATTAGGAAGTTATTCTCCTGAAAACTTATTATATTAGATGAGAGTAAAGTCTGCAGAATGATATTCAAAACATTCCTATAACATAAACACTATAAGAAGACATTTATGGCTTTAACTACTTAGGAAAATGCATGTTCAATACCTTCTACAATGTATTTAAACTAGTAGGAAACCCAGGGACAGATTATGTAATGAATCAAACAAGTAGAAAACCGGCCCCAATAATACAATTTAAGACTTAGGAAACATTTTCCAAACAAGAAGCTAAATGTTCTGTCTTGTTTGACATAACAACCAGCAGAAACACCTGACACAATGCTACAGAAAATATTTCAAATTGTAGTACAACCTTGTTTCATGCTTCACCTACTTAGCATATAAGTACATATAAAAACAGTAGCCTTTACAATTCTTCATCACCAAATTAATTGTACAGTATTTGCTCAAAGAGTAAAAATAAATAAAAAAAAAAAATGAGTACATCTGACATGACATTTCAGAGACCTCAAGCATTACAACACCTCTGAGTACTGATATGCAATCCTGTACACTGACATTTCTCTAACATTTGGCAAGGAACTAGAGACCTGACAGCAGCAACTCCATTATAAGTAAATACATTGCCTGATTAATACATATTAACAAGGTAATAAAGTGTTAAGCATTTCTTAATGTGGTGTACTACTAAAATAAACTAACATTATACCAATTTAACAGAACAGGAAAACTTCCCATACCAAGACCAATACACATGAAAGTCCCAAAAGCGAAAGTCCCAAACAGCGACCAGGAAAAACGTGTTCCATAGCTTCCAAACCTTGCATAGACAAGTCCAGTAATAATCCATGCTCCCTACGACCATTTGAAGCCATTAAAAAAAAAAAAAAAAAGGGAAACAGCCTTAACAGACTGCGAACAGCTTGCTTTCGAAGTTATTTAAAAGGGCAACCCCCACTCTATGCACAGAATACTGAATAGCTGATTTCTGAGTGGAATCGCCGCTTTAAGAATTGAAAAAAGAAAAAAACTGCACTGCCAATCAGCGAAGATGGGCGTCATGATGCGACGCGTTTAGAGGTGACGATGGGCCCTAGCATGATGGGAAATGAAGTTCTCTGAGGTCCTTCCACCACGCTGAAGCAGGCCTTCATCCTGGGATTACAAAAATACCTGTTCTCGTCGTCGGATGCGTTAAATCACGGGTCGGAGCACTACCATGCCTTGGAAACACATCGGGAATCAACCAGGACACAAAGGTAAGTTTATAATAGCTTATACAAGATCAGGACAAGCATTAAAAACTTTAGAGAACACTTCTTTGGCTTCTTTACTATTTTTTGCTTCGTACTTTGAATCTTGAAAGTTAAATATTAATGTGTTTGGGTATTTCATCTGGAATCTGATGCTTTTTTTGATGAGGAACCCACAGTAAGGTGATAATTTTCTTCTTTCTAGTTTGATAGGGGCTGGTAAATCCGGCGAGAAAGTAATTTTAGTATCTCTCCAAGTAATAGATTTCGTAGATCTGGCTGAAAGTAGGATTGAGGCAGCATGTTGGTAGTTTAAAATCTTCACATAAACATTCCTGGGATACTTATTTAATGTGTTGTCTGCAATTTGTCTAAGGGCTCTGTGAGATCTTTCTATTGATATTTGAGCAGTTAGAGCAGGATTCTCCAATAAAAGGGAAAAAATCTCAGTGATGCTTTCTGGCAGAGAACTGTGTGGGATAGATTCTGGTATTCCTCTTATGATGATGTTATTGCGTCTTGATCTTGCCTCAAGATCTAATATTTTGTCCTGTAAATCCTGAATAATAGAGCAATTGGAGTCAAACTTTTTTGTAGTTGTTCAATTTTTAGTTCATTGTTTGAGACCTTTGACTCAGTATCCGAAATTCTGGTTAATAATCTGTCTAGAGAGTCTCTGAAGGATTTAAATTGTGTGGAGAAACTTTGACTAGCCTCTTGGATGGGCTGTAGAGCTATTTTTAATTCTTCCATGTTATTAGGGTCATTTTTATTTTTAGAAGAAGCAGAATTCACTGATGATTTAGACATGTCTTGTGGATGTTGTTGCTGTTTGCCTGTCCTGGCCCTTTTAGTATTAACTTCTTTTTCAGGAGAAGAGATTGCAAAAAACTTCGCTTTTGTAATTTGTAAGTCCATCAAATCAGATACGTGAGACATACCAAGGGTATTTAGTTATTTTTCCCAAGTAATCCAAGTACTTAAAAGCTGAAATATTTGTTACAGGTAGAATCTGCAGCACAGAGACAAACTGCCCACCAGAAGCACATATATGAGAGACAGCAGGAGGCCCGAACTAATCCAAGGTAATCTTCTATTTTTATACAAATAGAAGAAGCAATCCAAGTAAAATACTAAGATAGAAAGTTAACCACCAATCAAAGGTATGATTTTTTTTCCGGAATAAAGTTGTTTTCTTCACAAAATGTTGGATTAAAGATGCTGAGGTTATGCAGAGCTGAGTTCCTACCCTGTTCACAGGATGGTAGCCATCTTGAATCCCCTTGTTAAGTTTAATTCTGTTGGCTGTTACAAAAGCAGAAAAGAAAATGGAAATCAAAATCTAAACCAACTATACTTCAAGTAGTTGATATTATAGCAGCGATAAAAGACATGGAGGCGATATCTTTAGAAAATGTTAGGAGTAAACTACTTAGAAAAAAATGGAAAATGTGGGAACAATACATACAGAGAAATGTTTTGGAGGAGGAGTGCAGTTTAAGAGAAGCCAGAAATTGAATAGCTTATGTAATGTTGCTTAGATTATACATAACATATATTGTTATAGAGCCTATAATGTTGGTAAATGCCAGCTTGTTAATATGGTGTGCTTACCTTTATATAAATGGCCTTTTCCCATTCTGTTACCTTTCCCTCACTGGTTATTTGCTCACATTATCTTGGTTCCTTTGCTAGCTTTCTTCAGTAAATTTCAGGCCCCTCTTGCCTATTTTCTGTACCCTACTGTCAAAACCCCTTTCTCCATTCCTTTGTTAGCTTAGTTTTAGAATACTTAATGCAAATTTATGAATGCAATATTCCGTATGGTGGTTGTTATTAGCCTTCTTAAGGATCTACATCCAAAATCCCACTCCCTCTCTCTTTGTTTCTTGAACTCCCCCACCCCCATTTTGTCATCATCCCTTTCCATTTTGAATTATAACCTTCTGTTGTTGACATCGCTTTTGGTCAATGAAGAGAACCATAACTGTATTATACAATCTCAAAAACGATATTCTCCTTAATACAGACAAAAGGAATCACATCAGTCTTTACTGACCTAACTAAGGTCTTTGACTTAATTGGTCACTACCTCCTTGATTTACTCATAGCCATAGGTGTTAGCCCAAATGCACACCGTTGGTTCAATAGCTTCATTTTCAACAGAAACTCCATAGTTAAAATAGGGTAGGCAATCTTTTCTGAAAACACACTTACCAGTGGAGTACCCAAGATTTATTGTCACTTCTCTTCAATTTTCATCAGCAGGCACCTTTATAATGTCCCAAACCTACCTATTATATGCAGATGATATGGTAATATAATATGCAGATCAAGTCCCTATTCCTCCACCTCTGTAATTAAAGAACTGAAAATGATATAAACCCAAGTTATATACAGCTGCTGCAAACATCTATTTGCTTATACTGTAGTTATGTAATAACTGTAATATCTGTAGTTTTATTTTATATTTGTAGCATCACAAATGTGATTTAGTGCCTAGCATCACATTGCTGCAATTTAGTTACTACATATCTACTGTATTGTACTTTTGTTCTTCTCTTATTGCTGCTATCTAGATGGTTTGTTACCATCAGTCTGGCCTGAAAAAGGTCCATGTAGAGAAGGCTGCACAGATATTAAATAAATGACTCCACGCATACATACCTGTATTAAATAAATACAAGGCAAGAATAGGAATCAATATAAGGAGATGGAGAGGAAAGAAGAGAGTTACAGGCAGCTGGAGGAGGAGGAAAGAGAAAGAAAAGCATTAGAGAGGAAGCAGCCAGGTGTGGACAACAGTAAATGGGAGGAACAGAGAAACAGGGAAGGAAGTAAAGAAAGAAAAAGGAGCCATTGGTGGACAGAGAAGAGGGACAGTTAATTAGGAGATTAAGGTGACTGGAAAGAGAAAGAAGAGAAAGCAGATTACAATGAAACTAATTTAATGGTTTAGAGTTAGATTTGGGTGTGGCTGATGTAGGTGGCAACACATCTAGGCATGGACACATGTAGTGGTACACATAGGCATTAGTGGTCTGTCAGACGAGACAGTCGAGGTGGTAGTAAGCAAGACCAGATAGGTAGTAGTAAGATGCTAGGAGATGAAGCTGAAGGTAGCATTCTCAGAAGTGTTTCCTTTGCCAGCAAGTGCACTGTTATAGAAAGAGAGGTTTAAATAATATGATTTATGTGGAGTGGTGGTGCAGTGGTTAGCATTGTCGCCTCACAGCAAGAGGTTCTCCCATTCGATTCTCGGCTGGAGCACCTTCTGTGTGGAGTCTGCATGTCCTCCCCATGGTCGAGTGACATTAAAGACATGCAGGTAGGAGCGAATGTGAATGAGTATGCCTTCTTTAAAGGTTGGGAGTTGGGCTAGCAACCCGGCACCATAAAAATCCACTGCCAATCATTAGCGGACCGGAGGTCCGCTGTGGCGACCCCTAACCGGGAAAGTCAAAAGACTTTTTTTTTATTTATGTGGAGTGCCGAAAGGAGAAGGGCTGGGGAATGGCAGAAAGATTAGAAAAGGTTTGACAGAGAAGCCACTTGTATATCAGAAGCAAGTTACATTTCAGAGCTGGATATGCAGATCAGAGCTGAGTATGCAGTACAAAGCTGGGTATGCAGCGCAGAGCTGGGTATGAAGTAGAGCTGGATACACAGCTCAGACCTGGATATCCAGTATGGAGCTGGGTATGCAGGATGGAGTTGGATATGCAGTACAGAGCGAGGTATGCAGTACAGAGATGGGTATGCAGTAAAGAGATGGATATGCAGTACAGAGCTGGATTTGCAATACGGAGCTGGGTAAGCAGTACAGAGCTGGGTATGCAGTACAGAGGTGAGTATGCAGTATGGAGCTGGGTATGCAGTAGGGAGTTGGGTATGCAGTACAGAACTGAGTATGCAGTGTGGAGCTAGGTATGCACTACAGAGCTGGCTATGAGGTACAGAGCTGGCTATGCAGTGCGAAGCTGGGTATGTAGTACGTAGCTAGGTAAGTAGTATGGAGCTGGGTAACCAGTATATATTTGGGTAAGCAGTATGCAGCTGAGTATACAGCACATAGCTGGATATGCATTACAGATCTGGGTATGCGGTACAGAGCTAGGTATACAGTACAGGGCTGGGTAAGCAATATGAAGCTAGGTATGCAGTACAGGTTTGGATAAGCAATATAAAGCTGGGTATGC
This sequence comes from Protopterus annectens, assembly GCF_019279795.1. Taxonomy (NCBI): domain Eukaryota; kingdom Metazoa; phylum Chordata; order Ceratodontiformes; family Protopteridae; genus Protopterus; species Protopterus annectens. Next base: position 799,947,650 of record NC_056739.1, on the reverse strand, counting down.
TGTATGGAGCTGAGTATGCAGTACATAGCTGGGTATGCAGTACAGAGCTGAGTTTGCAGTACAGAGCTGGGTATGCAGCACAGACCTGGATATGCAGTACAAAGCTTGGTATGCAGTAAGGAGCCGGATACACAGTATGGAGCTGGATATGCAGTACTGATCTGAATATGCAGTACGGAGCTGGGTATGCAGTACAGAGCTAGGTATGCAGTACAGACCTGGATATGCAGTACAAAGCTGGGTACGCAGTAAGGAGCTGGATACACAGTATGGGACTGGATATGCAGTACTGAACTGAATATGCAGTATGGTGCTGGGTATGCAGTATAGTGCTGGGTGTGCAGCACAGACCTGGATATGCACTACAAAGCTGGGTATGCAGTAAGGAGCTGGAAACACAGTATGGAGCTGGATGCAGTACTGAGCTGAATACGCAGTATGGAGCTGGGTATGCAGTATGGAGATGGGTATACAGTATTGAGCTGGACATGCAGTACAGAGCTAAGTATGCAGTGTGGAGCTGGGTATGCAGTTTGTAGATGAATATGCATTACAGAGCTGGGAGTGCAGTACGAAACTAGGTATGCAGTTGGAGCTGGATATGCAGTGCAAAGCTCAGTATGCAGTACTGAGATGGGTGTGCAGTACAGAGTTGGGTATGCAGTACAGAGCTGGGTATGCAGTTCAGAGCTGGATATGCAGTACAGAGCTGAGTATGCAGTATGGAGCTGGGTATGCAGTTTGTAGCTGGATATTCAGTACAGAGCTGGGAGTGCAGTACGAAACTAGGTATGCAGCAGAGAGCTGGATATGCAGTGTGGAGCTGATTATGCAGTACTAAGCTGGATATGCAGTGCAGAGCTGGATATGCAGTACGGAGCTGGGTATACAGTATGGAACTGGGTATGCAGTACAGAGCTGGATTTGAAATACAGAGCTGGGTAAGCAGTACAGCGCTAGAGATGTAGTACAGAGTTGAGTATGCAATATGGAGCTGGGTACACATTATGGAGCTGAGTATGCAGTATAGAAGTGGGTAAGCAGTATATAGCTGGATATGCAGTGCAGAGCTGGGTATGCAGTACAGAGCTGGGTATGCAGTATACAGCTGAGTATGCAGTGTGGAGCTGGATATGCAGTGCAAAGCTCAGTATGCAGTACTGAGATGGGTGTGCAGTACGGAGCTGGGTATGCAGTACAGAGCTGGGTATGCAGTACAGAGCTGAGTAAGCAGTATGGAGCTGGGTATGCAGTATGGAGCTGGGTATGCAGTGCAGAGCTAGGTATCCACTATGGAGCTGGCTATCGGCTATGGAGCTGGCTATGTGGTGCAGAGCTTGGTATGCAGCATGTAGCTGGAAACAGTATGGAGCTGGGTATGCAATACAGAGCTGCGTATGTAGTACAGAGCTGACAATGCAGTACAGAGCTGGGTATGCAGTATGGAGCTGGTATGGAGCTGGGAATGCAGTACAGAGCCAGGTATGCCGTATGGAGCTGTGTACGCAGTACAGAGATGGGTATGCAGTATGGAGCTGGGTATGCAGCACAAACCTGGCTATGCAGTACAGATCTGGCTATGCAGTACAGAGAAGGATTTGAAATATGAAGCTGGGTAAGCTGGGTATGCTGTGCAGAGGTGAGTATGCAGTATGGAGCTGGGTACGTATATGGAGCTGAGTATGCAGTGTGGATCTAGGTATGCACTATGGAGCTGGCTATGGGTTCTGGAGCTGGCTATGCATTCCAGAGCTGGCTATGCAGTATGTAGCTAGGTAAGCAGAATGTAGCTGGGTATGCAGTACAGAGCTGGGTATGCAGTGCAGAGCTGGGTATGCAGTGCACAGTTGGGTATGCAGTATGGAGCTGGATATGCAGTACAGAGCTGGGTATGTAGTATGGAAGTGGGTAGGCTGTATGGAGCTGGGTATGCAGTGCAGAGCTGGGTATGCAGTGCAGAGCAAGGTATGCAATATGGTGCTGGATATGCAATACAGAGCTGGGTATGCAGTACAGAGCTGAGTATGCAGTAGGGAGCTGGGTATGCAGTATGAAGCTGAGTGTACAGTATGGAGCTGGGTATGCAGTATGGAACTTAGTATGCAGTGCAGAGCTAGGTATTCACTATGTAGCTGGCTACTGGGTATGGTGCTGGCTATGCAGTCCAGAGCTGGATATCTAGTATGTTTCTGGGTAAGCAGTATGGAGCTGGGTATGCAGTACATAGCTTGGTATGCAGAATGGACCTGAGTATGCAGTCTGGAGCTGGGTATGCAGTATGACGCTGAGTATGCAGTACGGAGCTGGATATGCATTACATAGCTGGTTATGTAGTACAGAGTTGGGTATGCAATATGAAGCTGGGTATGCAGTACAGAGCTGGGTATGCAGTGTGGAGCTGAATATGCAGTATGGAGCTGGGTATGCACTACAGAGCTGGGTATGCAGTACAGAGCTGAGTATGGAGTACAGAGCTGGGTATGCATTGTGGAGCTGGGTATGCAGTACAGAGCTGGATAAGCAGTACGGAGCTGGATATGCAGTATGGAGTTGAATATGCAGTACGGAGCTGGGTATGCAGTTCAGAGCTGGGTATGAAGTACAAAGCTGGGTATACAGTACGGTGTTGAATATGCAGTACTGCCCTGAGTATGCAGTATGGAGCTGGGTATGCAGCATGGAGCTGGTTATGCAGTACAGAGCTAGATATGCAAAAGAGAGCTGGGTATGCAGTACGATGCTGGATGTGCAATTTGGAGCTGGGCATGCAGTACAGAGCTGAGCATGCAGTACAGAGCTGGGTATGCAGTACGGAGCTGGGTATGCAGTATAGAGCTGAGAATGCAGTATGGAGCTGGGTATGCAATAGGGAGCTGGATATGCAGTACAGAGCTAAGTATGCAGTACAGAGCAAGGTATGCACTATGCAGCTAGCTATGTGGTACAAAAATGGCTATGCAGTACAGAGCTGGGTATGCAGTACTTAACTAGGTGAGGAGTATGGAGCTGGGTAACCAGTACATAGTTGGGAAAGCAATATGAAGCTAGGTATGCAGTACACGTTTGGATATGCAATATAAAGCTGGGTATGCTGTATGGAGCTGAGTATGCAGTACATAGCTGGGTATGCGGTATAGATCTGAGTATGCAGTACAGAGCTGGGTATGCAGCACAGACTTGGATATGCAGTACAAAGCTTGGTACGCAGTAAGGAGCTGGATACACAGTATGGAGCTGGATATGCAGTACTGATCTGAATACGCAGTACGGAGCTGGGTATGCAGTACAGAGCTAGGTATGCAGTACAGACCTGGATATGCAGTACACAGCTGGGTACGCAGTAAGGAGCTGGATACACAGTATGCAACTGGATATGCAGTACTGAGCTGAATATGCAGTATGGTACTAGGTATGCAGTATAGTGCTGGGTGTGCAGCACAGACCTGGATATGCAGTACAAAGCTGGGTATGCAGTAAGGAGATGGATACACAGTATGGAGCTGGATGCAGTACTGAGCTGAATATGCAGTATGGAGCTGGGTATGCAGTATGGAGATGGGTATACAGTATTGAGCTGGACATGTGGTACAGAGCTGAGTACGCAGTATGGAGCTGGGTATGCAGTTTGTAGCTGGATATGCATTACAGAGCTGGGAGTGCAGTACAAAACTAGGTATGCAGTTGGAGCTGGATATGCAGTGCAGAGCTGATTATGCAGTACTGAGCTGGGTATGCATCACAGAGCTGGATATGCAGTGTGGAGCTGGATAAGCAGTGCAAAGCCCAGTATGCAGTACTGAGATAGGTGTGCAGTACAGAGCTGAGTATGCAGTACAGAGCTGGGTATGCAGTTCAGAGCTGGATATGCAGTACAGAGCTGAGTATGCAATATGGAGCTGGGTATGCAGTTTGTAGCTGGATATGCAGTACAGAGCTGGGAGTGCAGTACGAAACTAGGTATGCAGTAGAGAGCTGGATATGCAGTGTGGAGCTGATTATGCAGTACTAAGCTGGATATGCAGTGCAGAGCTGGATATGCAGTACAGAGCTGGGTATACAGTATGGAGATGGGTATGCAGTACAGAGCTGAATATGCAGCACAGAGCTGGGTATGCAATACAGAGCTGGGTATGCATTACAGAGCTGGATTTGAAATACAGAGCTGGGTAAGGAGTACAGTGCTGGAGATGTAGTACAGAGTTGAGTATGCAATATGGAGCTGGGTACACATTATGGAGCTGAGTATGCAGTATAGAAGTGGGTAAGCAGTATGGAGCTGGATATGCAGTGCAAAGCTGGGTATGCAGTACAGAGCTGGGTATGCAGTATACAGCTGAGTATGCAGTAGGGAGCTGGGTATGCAGTACGGAGCTGAGTAAGCAGTATGGAGCTGGGTATGCAGTGCAGAGCTATGTATCCATTACAGAGCTGGCTATCGGCTTTGGAGCTGGCTATGTGGTGCAGAGCTGGGTATGCAGTATGTAGCTGGAAACAGTATGGAGCTGGGTATGCAATACAGAGCTGCATATGTAGTACAGAGCTGAGAATGCAGTACAAAGCTGGGTATGCAGTATGGAGCTGGTATAGAGCTGGGAATGCAGTACAGAGTTGGGTATGCCATATGGAGCTGTGTATGCAGTACAGAGCTGGGTATGCAGTATGGCAATGGGTATGCAGCACAAACCTGGCTATGCAGTACAGATCTGGCTATGCAGTATGGAGAAGGATTTGAAATACGAAGCTGGGTAAGTTGGGTATGCTGTGCAGAGGTGAGTATGCAGTATGGAGCTGGGTACGTAGTATGGAGCTGGGTACGTAGTATGGAGCTGAGTATGCAGTGTGGAGCTAAGTATGCACTATGGAGCTGGCTATGGGGTATGGAGCTGGCTATGCAGTCCAGAGCTGGCAATGCAGTATGGAGCTGGGTATGCAGTACAGAGCTGGGTATGTATTATGGAAGTGGGTAGGCTGTACAGGGCTGGGTATGCAGTGCAGAGGTGAGTATGCAGTGCAGAGCAGGGTATGCAATATGGTGCTGGATATACAGTACAGAGCTGGGTATGCAGAAAAGAGCTGAGTATGCAGTAGGGAGCTAGGTATGCAGTACGAAGCTGAGTATACAGTATGGAGCTGGGTATGCAGTATGGAACTTAGTATGCAGTGCAGAGCTAGGTATTCACTATGTAGCTGGCTATTGGGTACAGAGCTGGCTATGCAGTCCAGAGCTGGATATCCAGTATGTTTCTGGGTAAGCAGTATGGAGCTGGGTATGCAGTACAGAGCTGGGTATGCAGAATGGAGCTGGTATGCAGTCTGGAGCTGGGTATGCAGTATGGATCTGGATACACAGTACGGAGCTGCATATGCAGTACGGAGCTGGATATGCATTACAGAGCTGGGTATGTAGTACAGAGTTGGGTATGCAATATGAAGCTGGGTATGCAGTACAGAGCTGGGTATGCAGTGTGGAGCTGAATATGCAGTATGGAGCTGGGTATGCAGTACAGAGCTGGGTATGCAGTACAGAGCTGAGTATGGAGTACAGAGCTGGGTATGCAGTACAGAGCTGGATATGCAGTATGGGGCTGGATATGCAGTATGGAGCTGAATATGCAGTACGGAGCTGGGTATGCAGTTCAGAGCTGGGTATGAAGTACAAAGCTGGGTATACAGTACGGTGCTGAATACGCAGTACTGCCCTGGGTATGCAGTATGAAGCTGGGTATGCAGTATGGAGCTGGTTATGCAAGTAAGGTATTTCAGAATGTCAAAGGTGTTGTGAAAGAGAATAACTGATCATCTGCATAAAAGAGAGCTTCAAATTTGGAGATAGCTGAGTCAGTCACACCTAACTCAGATTTATGCTTGTGTTACAGAAGAGAGGAAAACAAGTATATATGATCTACCTGGACTTTGCCAAGACTTTTGACTTGGTCCCATACTGGTGACTGGCAAGAAAACTGCCAGAGTTGGGAACAGAATCAGGACTGAAGATTTTATCGGTGGCATAATAAAGTAGCATGAAGTAGGGTGATGTGAGATGATCAATGCCAGGAATAAGGGAAATGGGAAGTGGAGTAATGAACTGGACAGTCAGTCAATGCCTTCAGTGTGTTCATTTCTGAGATATCTCAGGGAAGAGCGAGCATATAATAGCACAAAGATGGGCACAGCAGTGGAGGAATGGGCAAACAGTTTAAGGAATAAACTGGAAAGACTATGCACAAAAAAGAGTGTTAGAGTTTCAGTGCAGAAAAACTCAAAATATTGTACTTTTGAGAGCAGCAATGATGATACAAAATATCAGCTGACAGAGTGGAATTGATGCCATCAGACCATGATAATAGCCTGAGGGACTAAGCCACCAGCAGCAGAGTGGAAGGCAATGGCAGCAGCAGAAAGAATACTGAATTTTATCCTTAAGGAGATAGACTCACAGAAATAAAGAGGTTAGACCCCACCTTCAACTCCATGTGTAGCTCTGGAAACCATCCAAGAAAAGGTAGAGCAGAGTGCTGGAAGAAGTTCAGAGCAAAGCCACTACAGGTGTGTGAGGTATGAAGAGAAAAAACTTTGTTCAAAGATTGCAAGAGCTGGAACTCTTCTTAATACAGACCGAACAATCTGAGGGACGTTGTATGTGTGCACAAGGTCATGTCATGGAGATGTGAAGGGGTCATCACACAAGGGGAGTGACTACAGGCAACAGACTCTTGGGAACAGTCATTAGCTGAGTCTGCAAAGAACATCTCCACAGAGAGGGTTGTGGAATCATGGACTGAACTATCACAATGGATGGTGGATGGAACTCCACTGAGATATTCAAGAGGGTAGCAGACAGATGGAGAAAAGCTGAGAAATTTAGTTACACTTAAAAGGTGGACTAAAGTTTATTGATTATTTCTACTATATTATAAATGCAATGCAACTCCATCCTTTTCTGGCCTCTTCCATTGCTACAGCATACTCCCACTAGCCCTTCCATTTAACAGTACTATTATGCTTCAGTTCAATCCACTTAATTTGTTAAGCAAAGCTTCTTCCTACTCTGATTACTGACAGAATTTTTTAGGGTTATTCTGCTCTTTAAACAGCTCTGTCAGCCATACTTTTTTTATTTGTTACATGCTAGTAACACAAACTTTCTCGATGTTTGACTAAAATATGAGTTACCATGTTTGATTTGTTAGGGAGCTATAATCCTTGGTTGTGGGAAAAGTAGGGGGGGTCTGAAAAGCATTATGTGAATATTTCAGATAAAGATACTTATGAAACAAAGGCATGCCATTTGTCATAATCATTTCTTAAGTCTACCATAAATGCAGGCAGGATGCAAAATGTTAGTCATGTGACATTCTAACAGAGTGGTGTGCCAAGAAGTGGAGAAACCACTGCAGGAATTCCGGCAAGTAATTAATACAAACCAATGTCATTGCCATTTCAGTGGATATGAAGGATAAATACAGATATGAATTATCAAGCTTCATTTGGTTAAGACTGCAGTTTTAAAGCTCTCTGACTGAGAAATGTTCAAAATAATTGAAGAATTTCACAAAACAAAATTAATCAGACAGTTCAGAAATACACAAGAAATGTCAAGCTAATTTATCATTATAGAGAATAAACAAGCCAAGACTTACAGGAAAACAGTTGCTCAGTTAATAACCATAGAAAATGACAATTTGAAGTAGTTATTCTAGGTTCTGGCAAGCTTAAATTTGGAGACTGATTAAGCTTCCATCTGCATAAGAAACAGTTTCCAATCCACCCCCAACTCCACCACTCTGTATGTCAGTTTACTTACCTCTCCAACCTCTTGCCTCAAAATCCCTGTAAACAAAGATATAGCATTAGAAATCATATTAAGCGTACTGTAGTTTTTTGTTCATCCTCCACCAGACCTGCCCAATGGCTTCACTATTTTTACTGAACTACTGCATTTATTTCTTTGGGGGAAAGAGATAGGCATTGTGGACTAGGCGGGAGTCTTATGACCTACTCGTTCATGCTTGGGTTACCTAACCAATTCATTCATTCACCTCTTGGTGAGATCCTGGTGGTAGGGAGTGGGCCAGCTTTCAGTTTAGATAGAGTGGCCTACCTTCCCCCTTGGCGTTCTCTGCACCATCTTGGCAGGCTGGTGCTCCATGAGTGTAACACCTAATGCTCCCTCTAGGTGTCACTCAAGCTGCAAATCAGTGTACCTCCATTCCCTCCACATGCAAACGCACACAGGTTGGGCAAGCTGGCAGTGGCAGCTCAATCCCATCATGCTTGCCCTAGCTCTTCCATTGCCCAGGCCACTAGTTGAACTTGGGTTGTCCAAGTCATAGTCACGGCTTTATACATCTATGCCACACAGCTAGTGGACAGAACAAGTATATAATGAGCTTTTCTTCAAGCCTCTTACTGAAATGAGTAAAGTCTTCAATTAGTATTACTGTAGTTATGGAAGCCAAGTTATTTTTTGCCATTGTGTATGTGTTAGGTACACATGAACACCAGCAGCTATAGGCAGAGAGCTCTAACTTTACCTGCTCAAGAAACTACTGTATTACAGTGGTAGGTGTAGGATCTGTCTTCCTTCGGCTTCTAGTAGAGAACCCCCTCAAATGCATGAAAGGTAGTTATATATTAGGCTTGGACCACACAAAAAAGGAGCATTATGGGTTTACAGCCCTGCTGGAAAAATATTCCTCTTTATTCAGTTACTGGAAGACCAACTCCTGTTCAGTTTTAATTTTGTTGCACATACATCTGGCATTGTAATCTGAACATTGCCTAAAAAAAGAAGACAGAAGTTCCTTCTGAAATTGGGACTAATTTAATTGTCGGAGGAAAATGACAGGTTCAGCCCCTCCCAAAGCCTTTCATGTAGTTTCCTTCCTATAGCCTTTCACATAATCTGTTGCTGATTTTGGACATTTGTCTCCCATTACTTTTGGATTTGTCCTTGATTCTTGGGCTAACAGGTTGAGCTATGCAGCAATATGACTTTTTGTGGCTGGGTAACTCTACAAATGTAATCAGCAACAGGCTGGAATATATTACTGTCACTAATCTTACTTCTCTTTCACTTTGTTTACAATAAGACAACATAATTATACACAGGAAGTGGCTAACTTCTGAGGGGGTTGGTAGGCAGATTGAGTGTGTATGAGCAACTCACCATCAAGCTTGCTTCTCAGGGAAAAAACAGAGACAGAGAGAGAGAGAGAGAGAGAGAGAGAGTGTGTGTGTGTGTGTGTGTGTGTGTGTGTGTGTGTGTGTGTGTGTGCACACATATATACGTGTGTTTAGAGAGTTGCAGTAGGTTGCACTGTATTCTTCTGACACTTGTGCCCATTATTTATGTGTATTTTTTTCCATTTGATTACAATCAGACATCCGAGGTTTTCTGAGGTTTACACATTTCATGAAATAATTGCAACTAGTGGGCATGAAGACAGTCTGTGTATGAAGGCTGAGTGAGTCCTACAGTCAATTGATTACAGTTAAACAGCCATTGCCAGTGTTAGACTGCCAAGAAATCAATGAGACCCTTCAAAGAAAACGTATTAATTCTCCAGATACCCATTTTATTGTTATTAGGGTATGACCCTAATTAGAATAAAGTGGGTAATTTGGTGAAAGAAAGAATGTGAGGTAAATGCTAGAGATCAGTAGCTGAGAGCATCTAACTTCAGTGCTTAACTGGGATGTTAGCAGCAGATGCTTCCCATCTTCAGGGATGTTTTTTCACTTTCAGGTACTTTTTTAAAATACCAGCAGAACACCAGGTGACTGCCCACAGAAAAGATCCATTTATTTTTTTAAATTATTTATTTATTACAATAATCAATGTTTAGTCTAGGGTTTGGAATGGTTGTCACTCACTGGAGCAAGTTGAAATACATTATTCTGCCCATTATTTCATTCACTTCCTTTCTAATCGCACACTGTAGGTGACCACTAAAGGTAGGAAAGATAATCTGTCTGGTAAGCAAAAGGCAGTCAAATGATCATTTATATGCTTTGCATGGGATGGGAGAAGTCAATTTGTGTATGACAGCAATAAGGTGGAATACCTTATTGTCGTCCTTCTTTCATATTCATCCCAAGGTAAAGAGTGGCACACAAAAGTTGGATATCTTTTGGGGGAGGCAAGCTGTGAGTGAAAGCAAAGGGCATTTATATGAACACTTGTGGATAATTATAAATATTGTATGTTGCAAGGAGAATGAGGCAGTGTATTTGTCTGTGAGCATCAAGCCAAAATACATTATTGTAGCCATTGTGTATTTTACTTTCTTTACAATCTGATACATTTAATTGAAGTCTACACAGGAAATGGATAGCTTTTTTGAGTGGGAGTCAGGTCAGGTGGGCTGTGCATGAATGCAACTGTGCATCAAGTTAGCTTCTTGATGGCAAAGTATATTATTCTAATATAATTTATTCATGTACTTTATGAGTATAGTTTAAAGCAATCTTACTGCAGATGTCTACAGATTTATTTCACACCAGGTATACTTATTTCCTTTATTTACATAGGCAAATGTATACCACATAAACTCAAATACATTGCAGAGTCTAAAATTCTACATTATATAGGGTTTCTGCCTGGGAGAAACAGCAGTATATGAGTTGCCATCACTTTTCTAGCAAAATTGCTGTCAGAAATGAAAATGCACTAATATGTCATTGCATCAGAAATTAAATTCATATAAATTTCTGAATGGAAAGTATGTCTTAGCTGACCTGCCATAGTAGCATTCTGTTTCTGCTAACATCTTGCCTTGCAGGTTGGATAGTTGGCTTGTCTTCTGCTTGAGATAGCATAGAAGATGGTGGCAACTTTGATACCATGTTCTTCCCCATCAACAGATGTAAAGGAAGAAGTTATATGGTTTCAAGTAGTGTATTTGAGAAGTACAGAAAACAGTCCTGCTGGTGACAACTTTTTGCATTGATGTTCTTTGCTGTGTGAATAACAATCAAATCTTCTAAGCATTTGAATTATTACATCTTTATTGAAGTTGTAATGTATTAGAGCTCCATTTTTTTGTGAAGAAGCTTGAATTTATTGATTTACAAATAGTAGACCACTATCTGCAATTAATATTTTAGAAACACCATGTTAAAAATGACTTTGACAAAGTTATGACAGTTGCTGAAGAATTGTACTTTAGCTTGATGACCTCAGGATACTTAGAACAGTAATTAACACTAATGAGAAACTGGCTGTCCTTAAACTGTAATAAATCTTAAGCAACTTTATTCCATGGTCAGTCTGGAATTTTGTGAGGTATCATTCTGCATCCTTGGAGTTGCTTTTATGATGTATGTTGCAGACTGGACAGTTTTTTTATCATCTAAATCAGATTGGGCATTTTTTTATTCATCTCAATCTCTTTGGAAATTCCTAAGCAATCACAATGTCACAGGCTCTTTCTTTGCAATTAACTATTCCTAAGTATGTTTCATATGTTGTAAAATATTTAAAGTATTTAATTTATGGGATTTTTTCTCCTCTTGTATATAATTAATCATTAGCTTATTGTAAAATAATTAATCTGCTGTGGGGCTTTTCTCCCCTCGTGTATAACTACTTATTAACAATTGTTTAAATGTTTTTTGTATATGCTTTGGATCTTTTCTCCCCAGGCTTCCACTGAAAATGGGTCATTGGGTCAGTCGGACTTTCCTTGTTGCCAAGGAACAAATAAATAAAAATACATAAAAAAATTTTCAGTAACATGAGATTATGGAACTGTTCGATACAATCACTCTCTTAGGTTTGACAATCAATTCCTGTGATTCATGAATTCTGATACAATAGCTATAATTAATTTGAATTACAAATTTGCACAGTCTAGTTTTTTGTGCTTTTTCTCTATTCCTCTCACAGTGAGATCTAGATCAAAATTCTGGATCCAAACTTTCCACTTTTCTGCTAAGTTGCACTGTAGTGAAGAAATTTCTGGTAGTTGCAGATGGATACATTTTTCCACCGTGAATCATATTTCAGTACTTCCGAGCACATAAATTCTTGAAAACATGTATTTTTTTCATTTCTACAGCTGTATTTCTGCACTCTGATACGTTGTAACGTCTGCACGTTTTAGCATCTGTGAGGTCTGAATAACTGGTAGGTTGGCTAATGAACATTCAGTGCTTATTAAAGTGGCAATAATAACTGTCAACTAAGAATTGCCTCAAAACACTGCCTATCCTCTCAGTGTCAGCAAATTAATCAGCTACTTATTCGTTTCAGTGTGCAGTTCTCTGCCAGGGTATATACGTGAGGTATATACTACCAGTGAATGGCTTATCTAATATTAGAGTTTGCAATTTATACTGCAACTATTAAAAGTGCTCTGGTCCTTTCTTCTAACTGCTGGAAAATACCATGAGACACCCACTGCTTCCTCTCCCAGAATTTTAGGAGTCAAAATACAACTACAGAAAGTGCCTCGTATGATATACAAATGATGGTAGTCGTTCCTTCTAAGGTTTAAAATTCACTACAACAAAGCACATATTACTAGACGCAATGCAGAAGACATACTTTGTGGATAATGACACACCTGAATTTTTCATCAGTGCAGTGTGTTCTCAGCTTGGGTTTGAGTCTTTTAAATTTTCGTAAGTAGTAAGCTAGAATTCCAGGATGTGTTCTCACCTTGTGGTGGAATAGCAGCACATATGAAAGAAAACTGCAGATTTCATAAATAAACCATTATTAGATGTGTTTGTATTTGTCCCCCCCCCCCCCCAAGTAATTTTCTTTTCTTCACACAGCACCACACCGGAACGCCTGCAGCTGCAATCCCATTAACACATCCATCCCTGACTACAGTTCAGGAAAATGTACATTTGTTGCCTCCCCCACCTCTTCTGTAACATTCTCCTCAAGGATGCTTTCCCAAATTTTACATAAATCCTTTCATTACTTATAGAACCTCTACTGCATCGATTGATCGGTTGTCATTTAACCATCCGAGCAACATGGCTTAGTTAATAACACGCAGGCATTTTAAACACATGCATGCACATGTGTTTATTAACCATGTACACCCAAACTGTAAAGTGCACTTACACTAGCAAGTAAAACACAAAAATAAATTATACATCCTATTAATAATACTACAACAGATGTTAAACTGCAGACAATAACAAGATGATTTAAATTTTAATTGTTCAAACAATAAAACTTTTAACGTGAAATTCATAAGCATTTCTGATAATGTAACAGACAGCATTCCATAGAATCAATATAAAATATGTACGGACAGAATCTCCATGGCAGCTGAATGATTTAGAGACCTCCGAGAAGAGCCAAGAACTAGTCCCTAGGTTCACAGCAGGTATTTTCTCAGGACAAAATAATTACATGAAAGAGTGATTTTTTTATCTTATATATAATTTGCAAGTAAAACAAAGATGAATAAAAATAATTTTATTAACAAAACTGAACCAACCCAGATTACTTTTAAGTTCACATCATAGTTAGACCAATATGCGTTACTCTGAACAAATTTTGCAACTTTATTACAGTATGAAACATGTGGCATCCATTCTGTAGACAGCTGGACTTCTCAAGACCAAGGATCCAAAATGGATCTTGGACATAAACATTCTCCAAACAATATCAGTTCTCATTTCAGTTTTTGGTATCATTTTGTTCCAAGGGACATTCTTAACACTTGAACTCTTTTAAATGTGCCAGCTTTAATGTCTTGATCAAGAATAACATTTAAATATTTAGGACTAGCCTAAGTCTTTTAAGAGTTCTGTCATTTGGTAACATTTTGTTGCTTACTGTCATCAACATTGCTTTATTAGGGCTAATTACGTAGACATGACCACTGGTTCTGAAGCACAGCAAAAGCTACATAGTGCAGGTAAGTGTTGGCACTCGCAAGGCTCTTCTTTCACAACAAAGCAATCACAGTCTGAGAGATGTTTGTCTTATCACATTAACCCTACACATTATCTACAATGCAGTAAACAGTAAAGGTCTCAACAGAAAACCTTGCAGCATAACAAAAGACAGAAAACCTAGAGGAGAAATAGATTCGTAGTAAAATAATTAAGTTCTAGGCAAGCACACCTCCTAGGATCACAGTATAACAGTACTTCCAATTAAACCTTTTGTCAGTCATCCAAAAATCTAAAGTGTGCTTTATTAGTGATACAGTTCCAGGAATGTGGTAATCTGTTCCAACGTCAAGGGACTGAGTACATCAAGAACTTGTCACTTTCCAATATTTCTACTGACATTGAATTTACAAGTTGCAATTCTAGTGTTGCTTTGGAGGGCTACAATGTTCTAAACTGAACAGGCCTATGACGGGCTGCCTACCTACAACATAACTTATAAACCAGGGGTTTCTGAGTTTTGATCTCAAACTTTCCATCTACTGGATTTTGAGAAGTTTAGCCGCCTTCATCCTCTTAGAATTTTCTGTTGTTTTAAAGTTTTAGAAGTCATAAAGTAATTATTCTGTCCTATTTTTCTGTTATTTATGTTAATTTAAAGTAGCATATTACTAGACCTTGTGTATGCTTTGCTTAGTGTACATTTCTGATTCCCTGACCCCATTTTCAAACAGAATCAGACCAGTCAAACATGGGTTCCCTCTCAAAAGTCAGAATACAGAACAGTGATATTTCCTAGGGTTTGTCAGTGTAGTTTATATTTTTCAGACCCCCTCTATTTTCTTTAAGAATCTCAGAACTTTCTCAGAGTGTATCAGGTGGTTTCGATTTAGGTTGCAGAATGTGGTCTTCTTAATCAGTGATGGATACAGTCACAAAACTTCACAATCTAATGGTTATGCCTTTTACGTATGAGGCTACAGACTAAGTCTTTCTGACTCAGTGTGCATCAAACTGATCAGAGTTCAGTTTATTTTTAATGATTATTAAATATTTTATTTCATTATATAAATTACATATTCATGTTGTACTCAGACTAGACATCCCCCCTCCAAATCTGGCAATAATGCATGTCTTAGTTTCAAAGTTTCTTAAAACCATTAATTGCATTAGGTTATTAAGCCATTAAGAGTGTAGACTCCCATATATTATGCACTCCCTTATATGTGTCCAGTCCTACTTTAAACATATCCAGTGTAGCAGAGTTTTACCTCAATGGGAAGTTTATTCCAAAACATGGCAACTACCCAAGTTATATACCTTAATGTCAGTGACAGTGAGATCAATGTTATTGCACCAAGTAGTGATGTTGTTCAAACTATCTTGAAATATTCTTGCACCCTTAATTCTATTCCTCCATTTCCAATATCTATATACTTTGTTATCCATTACTTTCTAATGTGTTTATATTTAAAAAAAAAAGGCAGGCAAACCTCAAATAAGAATGGTCCCAACAATGAGTCTAGAAGGACTCCACTGCATACTGCAGAAGGCTAAGGCAAGCAGCTTGCTATTATAGTCTCTTGTTTTGTCCCCTAAACCAATTTGTTACTTGTTGAAGTAATAACAATTAACCCTGGGATGAATGAGTAAATAATGCCTTTTTGCAGGAATGTGATTTGTACGGTCATTTCCTCACCTAGTACTTATGTTATTACTTCAAGAAATGAATTCATATTAAATAAGAAATATCTTCCTCTAACAAAACTATATCCTTCTGAGTCTGATGGTGCAAAGTCACCAACAATTTTGTAGGATAAGTTAAATTAGTACCTTTTGCATAAGTCTGCAGGAAGTATATGTTTGGTGTACAGCTCTGTAACTTTTATGGTGTAATGCTGTTCGTCATTATACCTTGATGTCAGAGCTCAGGAACCTGCATGGCTATAATGAATTTATTATAAAACATATGACAGTTTCAGTAGATTATTTTTTATGCTTTATAGGAAGCTGCTGGGAGTACTGTTGTATCTCATGGAACTAGTTGTTCTAATTTTTTTAAATTACTGTGAATAGATATATTTCATCCCTAATGCTGGGGAACAGTCATTCTTTGTGAACAGATGTGTAATACTTAGAACCTTAGACTACAGTCAGTAATCTTGTCAATCACAGGCTTTCAACAAATCAAGAAAAGTGAGGATAGCATAATTCTACAGTGGTCAGTAGTCTGGGACCCAGTTCTTGTTTCTAAGTGGAATCCATATGTTCTCCCTGTGTCTGTACCATCTTTAAGCACTTCTTTTTAATCCCCCCACACTAAAGATAGGCTGTTTAGAGTAAATGGCTATGCTAATAAGGCATAGGTTTGTAGGACTTTTTCATAGATAACACTTGTAAATGAGTCTTCTACTTAGTGAAAATGAACAATTTTGCAAAATATCACAAATAAATAAGAAAAAGCCCATCATTGCTGTATTCCTGAATGAGCTGATTTTGTATATGCACTGCAACATTCACAAGGACACTAACAAGCCCAACGTTGTCAGAATCTATGCTAACAATCAGATAAAATACGATTACTATGTGATAAGTTATTTAGTTGCTGATTATATAACACCCTCTCTGGAAACTTAAGAGGATTCATCAGTGTAGCAGGCCTGTGGTATGAAGAGCATTCAAATGATCCACCATTAACAATGGAATAACCATAGCTTGTTTCAGGGTATTTTCACACTGCATTTTCCTGGAGACTCCATTAATAACATACCCCAGCTCATTTAGAAATAGCATTAGCAGGTAAATGTAGAAAGAACAGGTAAAAATGCCAATCCTTTTATGTTTAACTTGCTGCAGAAAGCATTTTATTTGGAAGGGATTTACAGAACTAAAAGGGAAAAAAACAGTTAAGAAGTGATATACTTCAGTATAATTATTAGTTAAGTACATGAGTTCCTAGTCTTTGCAATATATGCCACATAATGGTAGCCAAACAGCACAGCAAAAGTCTCAATGTAAAAAACTGAGAGAATGGATTAGGTATGTTCACTATCGGCACAGAAAGCAGATTAATACCCCTTCAAAATTCCTTAGAATGTATTACAATAATTTCACAATAAAGTACTGTTTCTTTCCATTTCTGATGGCATACATATATTCATTCATTAATACCCAGTAACCTCCAACACTTCATTGTATCTTCTCAATGCTTGCGTAGGACATTGCTATTCATTGTTTACTTCTTGTGTTCATCAATCTAGTACCTCTATACTGCCAGAGTGGGCCTGAAATAGGAACACTGAGATCAGTGCCCTTTGCTGGTAAATAAATGTAGATAGAGAAATAAGTTTCTATATTTAATCCATTCCAATTGCAGAACTTAATGTTATGTGAAATCTGAGGCTGTGAACTCCCCTTAAGTTTAACATTTCAATCAGGAGTAAAGATGTTAAGTATTTTCAGAAAATAATCATTAAAGCACTCTCCAATATCATCTAAACCAGGATGATGTACTCTAATCTAGTGGTAACGGAACTATTTAGTCCCTTTAGTCTCGGAAATACCCATTCCCATGAAAACACTTCAATTATCGCATTAAGTTGAATAAGGAAATCTTAGCAGGTGTTTTCAGTCACTAGCAAATATAGTCCCTAAGAATTTCCAGTACTAAACAATTATAGACAGAAATAGTAAGTTCTGAGAGCCTGTTAGAATCCATACATGCATTAGGCAAGGAGTAGCCTAATTTTAGCTGTTGGTGAGAGATGTCTCTGATTTTTACCCTAAAAAGTAGTCACTCCTTTACCCAAAATATTCATATAGGATTAAAGAATTAAGGCAATACTTTTAAAGTTCAGTAAAAGCATGTTGTTCTGATGAACAGACCCAAAAGATGCAAAGATTACTGCAGTCAGCTTTACATTATCTGTATGTGGCAAGCTGAGATTTGAAAGAGCTAACATAGCAATCATAGTGGTAAAGTCCTTTCTAAAACCATACTGTTCTCACTAAGGAGTCCATAACTGCTGCTGTTAAGTAGTGAACTATGATGATACAGCCTAGTTTAAAAGCTTTGACAGAGATAAAAAGAAAGACGGATGTTTTTCAAGGTTAATGGAAAAATACTGTTGGGTATGAAAAATGAAATGCCAAAAGAGGTAAAGATATAAAGGTGCCATGTGACTTCAATTCAATTCTTACATAATCTGACTTGGCTGAAACATAGCTTTTTCTTTTATTTTCAGACATGGTTTCATGTCTTACAAAGTAAAATGCTGGCAGTGGAAAGATGGGTTATAATCAGTACACTAAGTAGTTGGATGACCTTAAAAATAGTAATAACTTCTATTGTTTTACTGTCACTCAGGTGGTTAGCTGTTGTAGCACTCTATATAAGTTTCTAGAACCCCAGCAGATCCAGACCTCGTTTTCTATTTTTCAGTTTTACCATTATGTAGTTTTAGCATTATTTATATTCATTTATTTATTTATTGCATGTTCATCTGACAGCATAAACAAGCATCCACTTAGAGTGAGAAGTGGAACATTTAGAATTTCAAAGGTGCTCAGTGCATACTCTCACTCATGTCCCTCACAAATTCTCAGAATATCTGTGGTGACTATTTGTAATAAGATGGACAGCTAATTGTCTAATGAACAGAACCTATGCTATGAAGGTGGCAGGAATGTCTTCAGAGACCATGAAGGTAACCAGGGGTGTACCACTGGGGTCTGTGCTAGGACCC
Source organism: Protopterus annectens (assembly GCF_019279795.1). Taxonomy (NCBI): domain Eukaryota; kingdom Metazoa; phylum Chordata; order Ceratodontiformes; family Protopteridae; genus Protopterus; species Protopterus annectens. The sequence continues at coordinate 799,929,042 of NC_056739.1, read as the reverse complement.
ATGCTATTCAACATACACTGTTCTGATCCCCAAATCAGAGAAGGGTAGATCTCGTTAACCCAGTCTGCAGATGATTGTAAATTAAAGTTATATTCAAATCCCTTTCTGATATGCTGAAGGTACAAAGTGGACTTAGTCGTGGTTACAGCTGGTGCTCTGAAAACCAGGCTAAAGCTATTTGCTATGAAATGCAATATTGTTACATTTGGTAAATGAACCCTCCACTCAGCTTATAGTAAACAAAACCCACTCCAAAACAAAGATGTTGAAAGTTATCTTGAAATATGGGTAGATAACTCCCCCTCATTTCATCATCATATTGGAACAGTGTACAGGAAATCCTTATATCTGGCACAAAGGGTATTTCCTTTAAATCCAAAGAAGTCTTTACACCTCTGTGCTCTCATTGATCACACCCACCATTGAATACAATGCCCCCTATGGCATGTATCTTACTAAATATATCAAACAGTTGGAGGGACCCCCAGAGGTTCCTGACAAAAAGCGTCTATATCACGTTATCGAAAGTTTACTTAATCAAATGAATAAAGGTCAAACTTTATTGATCGATTAAATAAAACATTGAATAACGTAAAAAAAATAAATAAAAAAAAAACTAAATTGTTGTAGGCAGGGGGCAAGCACCCCTGTGCCCCCCCCACACACACACACACACCCCTACTTAAATATACCAATTCCAAGACCGGACTACATTGAGGTAAACAGAAATCTCCCCTTACGGAGATTTCCGTTTACTTGCACGATGTTCTTCACTTTCAATATTGTCGTGCCGACAATATCAGACTCGATATTGTCAACTTACAACAATGTGACGTAGACCTGACAAAAAGATCATGAGTCTAAAGGATCTGAGCTATCAAGGGAGGCAGGAGACATTGTCACTGTGTTCAGGGTCCTATAGGCTCCATAGATATGATCTGTGTCTTGCTTTTTGGGCCATTAGGGATCTGGCAGTCTAAGACCTCATACTTCTCCACAAATGAAACAGTCCAGTGAACACTAGAACCACAGATCTGAACCTGCTTCAGCAAATATACAAATCATGGTAGACAGATTTTTCTGGCAACAACTACCCCTTCTCTGGAACAAGCTTCCTCTCCAGATTAAAGAATATGACACACTATCTTCCTTTAAAAAGAAGTAGACAATTCAATGGGTATTCATAAATTCATCCCAGTATCACCGCCCTACCTCTCTATGAAAAATGAGATCTTGATGAACCATTTTTTTCTTAACTATGGTTTCATGACTTATGAAGTAAGACGTTGGCAATGGAAAGATAGGGTATAATCAAGAAACTAAGTACCTGGATGAGCTTAAAGGGGTAGTAACAAGGTGTAAATGGCCACATGACCCAGTTGCTTTGTACATTCAATGATTCCATAGCTAAAACCATTAATCACAACTGGGTAGTACTTATATTGGAGAGACCATTTCTATACTCCCAAGCAATTAATCCTATGTTGCTGTACCCACTGGGTTCAAGATCCTCCCCAGGATGAGGTGTTCACACTTATAGCAGGCTACAGCTCTACATGCTACATGACTGGTTGAGAAGTTATATCAGGACTGAAAATAAGTAGTTTGCAGAGTCAGATGATTTTTTTCCTTCTTTTTGTGAACCAGTATAATCAATCTCATACAGACTTTTGAAGTATCTCCTATAGTGCTGCTGATAAGGTGAAAACAAAACTTCATTAGCTTAAAGTGATCTCTGCAATGTCGCAAAAATCAGACTGATCCATTTTAAAATTAGGGTTTTGAAAGATTAGTGGAAAGTCTGCTAAACAATCTAATTATTCATCAGTACATACATATTTTTTCTTCAAGTAATAACATATATAGACCAATCCTCTCTAAATGAATATTACACCACAAAAATGTGTTCATTCTAGTCTGCATTATGATGTCACACTCAAATAATGTGCTCATTCCAGCCTGCATTACATTTATGATCCATATGTTTTCTGTATTCTTTGTTATTACAGAAATCTATGTAAACTCATGTTCTTCATCTATGAGAATGTCAGATTTCTGTTTCTGCAGCTTAATCTGTGCTACAACTAACAATGCCATGTTTTGCCATGTGTCTTTTCTCAGGGGAGTAAGTATCACAGCACCTCTCTGTGATAACTGTCATAACGGTTCAGTAATGAAATTATTATTTCACATACAGAATACTGACAGTAATAAATAATAAAAATAATATATGCTGTGCTAGTGGAAATGTAGCCTAGACTGGGTTTTGTATGTTAGATTCCTGAAACACCACCTCAAAGGAGATTATTCCATCTTGTTTATTGAACAGACTTTTAGGTGAATTAAATTGCAAATATAACATATCACAGTGCTGCCTAATAGGTATGGCTTAATATCTTCTTAATTCAAAATCTACTTTTATCACTATATCCATGCTATTACATCAGCAAGGTTGGTTACAGTATGACAAAGACACATGTAAGTATATTTTGTGTGGAATGTCATTGCAAGCTAAAGTTATGCTGGTTAAGTTCTTTGCTCAACAATTCTGGACATATTGCACTTCCAAGATGGCTACACACTTATCAACAACTTATTTTTCAGCTCTTCCACTAAAAACAGAAAGTGAAAAATAAAGGCCAGGGATAAAGTCAGCTTGGGTAAAATTCAGTTACTGGCTAGTAAATATACCAATTGGATGCCAGCAAAGAAGAAATTAAGAAAACCTGAAATAAAATCAACAAGCAAAGTTGAAGGAAAACACTCCCTGGGAAGAATCCTGCAGATGTTCAGCAAAAATCAGTTGTAGCTTCAGCTTTGGTACAAGAGATGGCTTCCAGTAATTTAGAGGACAAAATTAATCAAATTTATTCAGAGGTGATTAAAATAAATGAAACATTGAAGGAATATATTCTCAGGAGGATTAAAAACATTTTTGATGCAGAACAGTCTAAGGAGGAAACAAAGATTATCCAACAAAAAGCAAACAGAAGGGGACTCTGCTTCTCATTCCATTGACAACAAAGCTCATAGTGAGAGTTTGCCAGTGAAACTATTTTCCACTGTTCCAAAGAGAAAACCTTGAGAGAGAGAAAAATACACAAGAGTTAACTAGAAAAAACAGAGTACGTTGGAGTTGAACAAGATTTGGTGTTGGGAGATTGAGATAAACAGGAAGAAGACCAGCAACAATGAAATTAGTGAATAAATGGGAGAATACAAACCAATCACATATGTGAAATATGGTCTTGCAAGGAACAGTGGTTGAGAAAATATGGGGCTCTTATGACTTTATTAAACTTCTGGATGGATTGTAAAGCATATACCCCAGTGTATGTCATTAATGTTTAGAAGGACACAAAAGAGAAAATGTAGAATCTATATGTAAAACAATTTCTGTTCTTATTAGTATTTGTATAAAATATTTCATGATATCATTTGCATGTTATATTGTAAAGCAGTTTTGCATAGTGTGCAGCCAGGGGTATTTCATTTGTGGGGTGAATCTTTTTAGTGGCTGTTGTAGGGTTAAAGATATTAAAGTAGCCTTTTTAGTTGTAAGAAATATATATATATATATATATATATATATATATATATATATATATATATATATATATATAAGATTTACAGTATAACAAGAGAAGAAAGGGTTGGACAAAAACACGCTTAAGTTAATATGAAGTGATCAAGGGCTAGTGTAGTGATTATATTATATGTAGAATTAAGTTAATAATTTCCCTTGTTTCTACAAGGGTGGATGCCTACATTAAAGTAATTTTATTAAGCTATAAACACATTTTTTGTAAGCAAACAGTCTTGAAAAATAAGACAAATTTATGAAAGCCATGAAAATGCTACCTTTCTTGCATATGCAAAGACATTTGCTTATGTTTTTCATTAGCAAATGTTCGCAGTGGGAGACAAGAAGTCTGCAGCTTGGATTCTGTACATTCTGTTTTGAGTGAAATTTACAAAGATTCTTTCATGAATCTGCAAAGTTATTAGCTGTTATTTTCTCATTTATAACTACTTTTATGTGGAGACAAGCTGTCTGCAGGTGCAAGCAATTCATCCTGAGAATTCTGAGCATTATTTATTTGATAAAAATCCACAATTTAGAGTACAATGGCAAGCAGTTCAGGGAAAAAGAACGTTTGATATTATGGGAAGTGAATAAGAGATAGTAGCCTCTCCAGCAGCCTTAATACTTTAATGCATTTAATAGAACAGTACACAATTTACTTTCATTAAGCCAGTACAATTTTTATTGGAGCTAAAACTTAATCTTTCTGAAATTATACATGCTGTTTTTCACATTTGGGAGTGGAATAGTGATAAGAAAAAAACTGATAGCAATCAGTGGGAACATATGCTGCAATGTGCTTTATCATGGGTAACCTTAATTTTGTATTACATAATACCTGTGGGTGCACCTGAAGATTTGAGACAATTTTTCATAAATGAAGGGTTAATCTACATTTGTTGAATTTGTGCATAGCTTTGCATGTTTGTTCAAAGTTAATAGGGGATGAACATGTTCTGACAATGCACTTAGTTTTTTGTTTGAGAGTTTTCATCAGACCAAAAAGTATTAAAAATTGTGACATAGATTCAAGTGGAGATTAGAAGAAATAACTGTATAAAAGATCAGCCTGATGAAAATTAGTGTATGCATGCAAGACAAAAGATGGAACTATACATTCAAAGAAGCTGTTATAAAATAACTTTTTTTAAAAAAGGGCTCCTCTATCCATATTATCTTGGAATGTAAATGGCCTGACAGATATAGACAACAAGGAAAGATTATTGAATTATACTGAGAAATGTAGAGTGTAAATAGCAATGCTGTAGGAGATGCATTTGAAAAGAAATAAGTATGTGAATTCGATAAAGAAAGGATTTTGGAATGGAAATTCAACAGAATATCAGGGACAAAGGAAAAGGGGAGGAGTATTCCTGCCTTACCAAGCTGTTTCTCATTCCACACATTCCAAGACCAAAATGAGGTTGGGAAGACTAAGGCCAGTGGAGTCTCTATCTTCATTAAGGATAGGCACACCTCCAGACTGGTCTGCCAGCATGATGCACTGGAACTACTCCAGGTGCAATTGACAGTTAAGCAAAACATCCATCCAAGTTATAGCCAGCTATAGAGCCCCCCATGACTCAGGACACCCACTCCTCTTACCTGGATCTACTTGACTCCATCAAGTTACCCCCTAACACCCTGATCCTAAGTGACTTCAACTACCCCACCATAGACTGGAGGAACTATTCCTGCACTAATGCACTCACGCAATGATTCCTTGACTTCATCAGTTCTAATGCACTAGACCAGCTCATTTCATCCCCCACAAGGGCAGATAACATTCTCGACCTGGTTCTTACCAACATGGGTGACCACTTCACCATTTCCATAGTATGTTCTCCCCGGATGAGATCAGATCATCGGACTGTCTTGTTTGAAGTTTCTAGCCCACCCAACCCCGCAGCTGTAATCAAGTTAAAAAACTTCTCAAACGCTGACTACAGCCTCCTAAGGGGGGATATCTGTAGCTTCACACCACATCCCCCCTCAGAGGATGCAGACAAGTATGCTGAAAAGTATGCCAATGCAGTATACAAGCACCTGTGCAAATGCATGGACTCAGCCATAATTAACAGAACTAAAACCTGCTCCTCAAGGAAACACAAACCTGTTTGGTGGACATCCTCTATCAAAAAGCTTTACAACAAAAGGAAGAAACTGTTGCCCAAGGGTAAAATGGAACAAATTCCAAATTGGAAAAACTCCCTCCTTAGCTTCAACAAGCAAATTAGTTCACTAGTGAAAACCTCCAAAGACAATTATGAATCGAAACTAGCCTCCAAAATAAACAGAAACCACAAATCCTTCTTCAGTTACATCAGGAACCTCTATGGCAAAACCCAGGTATGTTCCGAATTAGTACTTAGCAGTATCAATTACACTGATCCTGTTGACTTAGTCAACCTCCTAGCAGATAGGTTCAGTGCAAACTTCACCCCCCCCCAAAGTCCCATTCGACATCCCAGATACTCGTCCTGCACTTCACATCTCCATAGATCAATTGTTAAAGGCCCTATCCAAGGCAAAGAACACAGCTTCCATGGGATCTGATAGTATCCCAGGCTGTATTCTGCACTATCTCCAGCAAGAACTTCATTCCAGCAAAGTGGAGAACTGACATTGTCATCCCCTTGCACAAAGGTGGTACCACTACTGACCCTGGAAACTATCACCCCATTTGCTTGAAAAGTCTGATCTGTAAAGCCATGGAGCGTATTATTATGGATCTCATAAACAATGGAACATATTATTATGGCTCTCATAAACAAGGACATAGGCAATCTCCAAACACTTGACCCCACCCAGTTTGGATTAGTCAAGGGCAGATTTTGCCTGTTGAACCTGGTTGACTTCTTTGAGACCATCACCAAGGCCCTGGATGAGGGAAAGTCAGTACATACAGCTTACCTTGACTTGGCCAAAGCCTTTGACACAATCCTCCATTCAGGCTTCATTGAAAAGCTAACACAACTTGGTGTAAATCCATACCTCATCAGGTGTGTGGCCAACTGGCTCACCAACAGGGCCCTCAAGGTCAAAACAGGCACCTCCACATCTGACAGCAGACCTGTCACTACTGTTTGGCATCTACTTCTCAGAGGGCCAGGCAAAGACAAAAGGCCTGTGGCTGTCCAAGTTTGCAGATGACTGTAAGTTGGGTGCTGTCACTGACTCCCCAAATGATGTTAACATACTACAAGAGGGTCTCACAGCAACTAATGACTGGTGCTAAAGTCACTCAATCTAAATGGAAAAAAATGTATCATCATACCAATCAGCAGAAACACGGCTCCTACTGATTAATACACCAACAGCAACCTCTTAAACACACAACCTGTGTTGAGAGACCTGGATACTCTGGTTGATAATAATCTCACATTCAACCATCATATAACGGCAGTGGTCAGAAAACCCTTTTACTTGGTTCATCTCATAAGTAAAGGTATTGCATCCAGAAAAAATGAGGTTATTACCTCTCTATACTCCTCCCTCATTAGACCAATTGAGTTTAATGCCCCATTGGGTATGCTCCTCTCCAAACATCTGTACCAAATGGAAAGGCCACAGAAATACCTCATAAAGAGAATCCATGGCCTCCAACACCTGTCCTATGTGGACAGGCTCAAATCCCTATCACTCTACTCGGTATCGTACAGATTGCTCAGAGGTGATCTGTGTCTCACCTACAAGGCAATCTCGAACCCTGCCCTACTATAGATGCTTCATATCTGTAAGTCTAACTCCTTGCTCATTACCTACTCAAAAGGCCTAAATCTGATATGCAACATCAACAAAACCTGCTGGAGAGACAGATTTGTCTCCCAGAGGCTGCCCTGTCTCTGGAATAGACTTCCCATACACTTCAAACAGAGTACCTTGCTGACCCTCTTCAAGTACAACCTTGATGAGTGGATGGGAAACCACAAATTTGTCCCAGGGGTTCCACCTGTATCCCTCATTGACAGGGGTGACTAGTGCTGACAGAGGTTTCTTTTTGGGATAAACTCTTGGCTAGGCTTGTAAGGGCCCCATGGCCATTAGAGTAGTAACCTCCAATGATCCTATGAGTAATACTGATTCTTAGAGGGTCTCCAATAGTGATAGAAGAGGGAAGAAAAAAAGACAATAATGGTAGATTTCTAGTAGTAAAGGGCTATTGACAAGAGATGACAATTGCACTGATGTGTACTTGTATTTCACCAAATACCGCTACTATGGAGCTTAAGACATTTGGGGAGAAACAATCAGGTTTCAGCAGGGAATATTACTTATATGCGAGGATTGGAACATGATTTGCAACAGTAAGAAAAAATATAACAAACAAGAGTACATTTTTGAAGAATTTTAAGAAAATAATTCTTATGGAAGACTTAAATTCAGTAGTAGGAATTTGGACAAAATTTACACATTATTCCCAAGATGCAATAACTGGGATAGACTAGATAGAAATTATATTTCACAGGAACATGTGAATTTAATTGAAAGCTTTGATACACATTCAATAACTATTTCAGATCATATAACAATAAAAACTAAGATAAAAATGCAGGGTAATGAAGTAAAAATAAGACACTGGCACTTTCCCACCTAACTGTTAAAAGGACAGGAATTTAAGGAATGGGTAGTGGAAATTATTTAAGTTATTAGGGAAGACAGAACTTTCTTCAGAATCAATAGCTAGTGAGTAGGGTAAAATGAACATGGAATTTAAATATAGGGTAGAAATAAAACAGAAAGAGGGATGGCTAAGAAGTAATAATAATCATTTATATGGGGCTGACAAAAAAATGTATTGCTGAATAATGGGAATCTCACAGATTAAGAAAACAAGCAACTGTGGAGTTCTACAGAGAAAATAAGGGAGTATTTCAATAATATGCATGAGTTTAGAAATATTGTTGTTAAGCAACTATTTTTATAACACCTCCAAAGAAAAAAGTACTTAGGCAACAAAAAGTAGAAAGGGTTATTACCAAACATAGGCAGACTATGACAAGAAAAATAACCAGAGCTGCTATACTGGTATTAGAGATACTTCAGACATTTAATGAAAATTTGTATAAAACAGAAGAATGAGGAAATCAATAAAGATCACAAATGAAAATATTTATGGAAGACTTAATTATGCCATTGTTAGGAAGATGAGGCTTAACAACTAATATTTAGGATAGGAGGCGAGATAAAAATGATGATGTATAATTGATCTGCAGGGAAGTCTCCAGGAAAAGATGGCATTCCTGTGGAAGTCTGGAAGTTAAGAAGGAAGAAAGTGATAAAGATCTGGAAGATTTTTGAATGCTAGTATTTTAATAAGAGGGGAAGCACCAACATATTTGAAGAAAGCTGTGGTGGCTGTATTACCCAAAGAGGGTAACCCCATCAGACTCAGCATTATACAGACCCACTTCAATGTTAAACAATGACTATAAAGTGTTTATTTCTATATTAGCTAAAAGAATGGCAAAGGTGTTGACAAAATTGATAGATATGGACCATTGTGGTTTTGTATAGGGATGGCAAACATTTCACAACATTACTAGAATAATGATGATCCAGAGTAAAGCAGAGTGCAAGAAAATACCACTGTTGTTGGTGGGTCTTGATATAGAGAAAACATTCAACAGAGTAAGCTGGGATTTTATGAGTAGGGCAATAGAAGCATTTCCATTCCCTGATAAAAATAAGGTTAATTAAGAGAAAATATGAAGGATTTTGAAGCAAGAATTAAAGATTCCTCTCTGATAAGTTGTGTTTGAACAGATAAACTAGGCAGGGGTGCCCTCTTTCGCCTTAATTTGCTTTATACTTAGAGCCATTGGCAAAGAAAACAGACTCTGAAATTCAAGGATATAGTTGGCATGGTAATAAAGAAAAGTTATCTTTTTTTTCAGATATTATTTTGTACTTGATAAACCCAGAAAAAAATCACATATCAGTGTTGTAGAACACTTTCAGTTTCAGGTCTTTTCATGATAATAAATTAATGAAGATAAACGAAGACTATAGCTGTATATTGTATACCCACACATCAATTGATTCAACAATACCCATATTTATGGGGATATGAGATGAAGAATTTAGAAGTATGGATTAAAAAGTCTGTTGGTATGGTAGCTAAAGATATGTGGGAAGAGAGTAAACAAAAATAATACAAAAACTGAGAAACTGGAAGCTCTTGTATATGATTAGTAAGATGCAAGCAGTGAAAATGCTTAGTCCCTTTACTTTTATATGCAAGTCAGACATATTTTTATCAACCAGAGGATATTTTGTACACAATAATTAATAAAGAGTTGAAGAAATTTATCTGGGAAGAGAACAGAGCAACAGTAAAGTGGGGCAAGCTGATCCTCCCACTAGAACAAGATTATTTAGGGTTATCTGATTTGAAGGTGAAGGGATGTTTTAGAGTTGTATAGTTAGGGCTCATATACATAACACTGGCAGAATATTATAATTCAACTTGGAAAGTGATGATGATGAAGGTTGGGGGATTCAAAAAATAAGGAAGGAGTAGAATGTTGGATGCAGATTATTAAGGACAATATTAACAGCCATACAGAATATTATATTTATAAAGGTGCAGAAAGTGTTTCATGAACTAACCCAATGCAGAAATAGAGAAATGTGATCTTGCTTGTAGGGATGACTGCAAATAACTTCAGATAAAAAGGTCACAGAGTGGAATGAGGCCAAGAAGAAGTTTGGACTGCAGGTTAGAGGCTGCTTTACCTAGCAGGGATTGATATCACAGTACAGGCAAAGACAAAGGAATAGTGGACTCCTACGAGAAAGACGTTCCTCAGGTATCATTTTTAGTCAAACCTAGAGCAGATGCTGTTGTTAAAAAAGGGTAGTAGGGCATACAAAAGATTGTATGATAACTATACGAATCAATCAGAGGATAGAAGGGATTGGGAAAAGAGACTGGAAAAGCAATTTACTAGAGAACAACTGCAGGACATATGCATGGCTCTCAAAATGCAACAATGTCCAGAAGGTTTAGGATCTTTGTTTGTAAGTGTTTGCATAGGTACTTTGATACCTCAAGCAGACATCAAAAGAATTTTTCCTCAAGATGATAGCAAATGTCGGAGGTGTGACGAAGAAGAAAGAGGTAACTGGGAACATATTTTTTGGCAGTATAGTGAGTTGTCAGATTTTTTTTTTAAATCCCTATAGAGTACTCTGACAAAAATATAGGGAGAACAAATGGCTGTGACTAAGGAAATTGTTTGTTTGAGTTAGGACACGGGATCTGAATTGACAAAATATAATAAGGCCTTATTAAATTTAAATCTGTTGGCTGCAAACAATGCAATTACTAGAACATGGAAATGAAAGTTTAAACTGACTGTATTTGAAGTAATGAATATTGTAAGAGATGAAAGAACTGGGAGAGGGATCTTTAGAAAAGGGAAGTAGCAAACTACAAATAAATAGATGGAATTTATGGGAACAATACACGCAAAATAATATTCAGGAGGAGTGAAGTTTAAGGGAAGGCAGAATTGAGCAATTTATGTAATGTTGAACTGGTGATTGTTATAAAGAAAGAAAACATATGTGATGTATAATGCACGCAAATAGAAACAAAAGCTAATATAGTTTGTTTTATTTTTTATTAATGGGTGTGTGTCTATGCCTGAATTGATAATGTAATAAAGGTATTTTTAAAAAAATTCTGGACTTATCCAAAAATAATGTGGAGGGACCCAAAATCAGGGACAATTTTTAAATATTACTCTAATTCACTTAAAACATTAACAGAATATGAGTTTTGCATCAACATGTATTTTAAAACAATGTGTATGAAATTCGAATGTCTGGCATTATTAACTTGTCTGCAATGTTCAGTGATTTACTAGAAAATCAAAACTTTTAGGAGGAACAGGGCAAACATTTGATGCCAAATCAGGGACAGCTGAGAAGTACAGCTACAGTTCAAGCACTCTGATGCACCTCCTGGGATCTCTGGGATCCAGAGGATATTGGACTTGTTATGTATACTGAAGAGCAGGCAGTAACATCTGCATATGCAAGTGTATCCATTTCTGCCAGCTTTATAATATGTTGGGCAAAGTGTTTTGGATTCAGACACCCACTACAGCAGATACCCTCCCTTTCAGCATGTAAAAATACATCAGAATATGGAATATGTCCCATCTGTAGAGTTGCTCCAGCTTCAGAAACTGTTATGTCTCCAATCTGCGCAACAGCTCCAGCTTTGGCACCTGTTGTATGTCCCATCTGCAGAGGTGCTTCAGCTTCAGAAATATTTATATCTCCCATCTGCACAGCTGCCCTGGCTGAAGAAAGACAACCATTTAATGGTAATAACATATTGCTGAGGTGTAGTGGAACATTTTGAGAAATTATGTCAGCTTCCACATCAAACGGAGATGAGAATCCAGTATTTGCTTAGATTAGCAGCTACATTGCCAGTGTTTTTCTCCCATTCCCTCCAACCAAGTCAGTAAATGAATGTGTGCCTTTACTAGAAATGTAACAGTATGTTGCAGTGCCAAAACAGAGTACCAGAAGTTTCTACTATGTAATGCAGATTTGAACCCAGATTGTTCAAGAATGAGGCAAGCAATTGAAAGTAGTCTCAGTTCCTTGCATTGCAATGATGCAACATGTGGCCTGGTCATCACTCTGTCTATATTACACAGTGTCAGGTGCACTGTGAAATCACCACTGAGAGAGGGGGAAGCCAGACTGTCTGCTCCATGTAATTCCTAGTTAGAATTTATTAAAATAAGACTGCTGTCATGAAGTCTTATGAGTGGTCGTTGATGAAAGCTTCAACAGTTCATTCCAAAACACAAGAGAGAGAATTGTGTGGGGTCCAAGTCGAAAATAGGAGGCTCCAATACCTTTGTAGAGTCCATGAATTCCTTCATGCTTAACTGTGTCACTCATACATTTAACATATCCCTTGTATTGCAGACCCTGTCAAGATTGTGGTGAAAAAAGAAACAGGATTCAGTGCAAATAAAACCACTGATAACAATAATGTGAATAAAATAAATGACAAAAGCATAATAAAATGTTTCAGATCACATAATGGAACTTATGTTGGCAGCCTGCCCTGATGCTCTGTAAACCATGCAAAATATCCTGGATTTTTTTTTTTATTTAAAAGTTTTGCATATATACCTTCCATACTGTATAGCATTTTGTGGGAGTGGGTACATGGTGTAATCACAGGTACAAACTAATAATATGCTTATGAAGTTCAGGATTAAATTAAATTCAAGTCTGCACTACACATTTCTCAATGCAGCAAGGAGTTTCCTTCAAAATACTTATTTGTCCCCGAGTTCCCAGAATGCTGCTTGATACTTCTACTGCACTCAATCTTGTAAGGAACCAATGTCATGCAATTCCCTAATGTGTTAAATCAGCCCACAGTGTAAAGTGGGTGGAGCTGCAACAAGAAAGATCTTCCTGGTCACATGATGCTTTAAAATAAACACATGCAGCAAATATAGAGGCCACCGATCTCTCAGGTTAGTGAGGTTGGCCTAGTATAGTTATTTATTTATTTATTTATTTGTGTATTTATTTATTTAGGGTCATGTTTTTAGTTCCTTAGTCCTATCATGCAACCTCACACTCAGACCATCTGCTCTTTCAGATAGTCCATTTGTTCGACACTACTCACATAACACTGGGGGACATCTCCTCTGATCATGATGACCGTAAGGAAAGTTCTGGATGCCAGTGAGCATAAAAGGCAAGAGTCTAGGGTTCAAGATGGTTTTGTGGACAATATATTTGAGGTGGGTGGGTATATATGACCTGTCAGTATCTTTTTGCATGTTAAGAGTCACCGGTGTGCAATGTGCCATGTAGGAGTCTAATGCATGCATGTACCTGTGCACAAATACACCCCTCTAAATACACAGATTGGTGTGTTCTCCACTATCTAGGTGCATTGTCACACAGGGCTAGCCTCCTCCTGTACAAAGAATGATCCTCCTCTTGAGAAAATAGTTCTGGAACTTGACCAGTCAAGTCCTTCCCCACCCCACCAAGTTATGTGAAACACCCAGCCACTAACTGAACCTGTTAGACCCACTTGGGTAGCTGACTTTCTTCTGCACAATTGAATTAACATTTTTGTATTTTTTAAATAGCCCCCTCCTCCCCATTTACCTTCCCTGCGTGATCAACAGGTTGATTATAAATACGGGTGCTGATGACATCAAAAGGGGTCATCACTAGTACTACCAGCATGCTGCTCATCATCGCTGCGCAGAGTGCAACCAACCAACTGTTTGAAGGGAAAATCTAATGGAAGAAAAAAGTGGAGAGGGAGAGAGGCAGGAAAAAAATAGGTAAGTATCATGAAAGTAATTTCTTGTCTTCATATACAGTCTTTAAATCCCCTTAACCCTCTTACCTTTGTTAGACATGTACTTGCACATATTTTTACATTAGCTTATTCTTTAATACATCTTCCTTATTATTAATACAGTTACTCCAAAAGTCATGATATTGTTCATTTAAACAATTAATGGGTCCGTCTTTGCAAGGGATACTTGTTACACAGGGGGCTTCTCTATAAATAAGACAGCACTCATAGCATAGGACATGTGATGAAATTTTATGTTAAGTCACTGAATGTCCTAGCAATGAGTCATTCTGCACTGACAAATGCTTGGTGTCACATTTTTTCTCATTAAGCTAAACCCTGGCTGTAACGTGCCACTTTAGCTAACCCTGATTAGTTGACATGAGGTTTGTTTACCATAAGTTCATTCACAAGCTCTTTGGAAGTGGAGAATGTCGACAGCTGAACTGCAGATCCCACCATGACCCGTGGCACAGAAGCACTGCACCCTCGCCATAGTCCTATAATCCCATGTGCTTTGTAGATGGACAGAAAAGCATGGATTGTTCCCTATGGAAGAGGAAAACAAGAAACAGAATCAATGTGTATTGTTAATATTAGCATCTGTGAAATTCAAAAGTAAGAATTTTAAGGTTAAACATAGTCACAAGAAAATCATTATCACTACAATTTCACAAATCGTCTTGACCTCTGTACATATTAAAGTTTCTCTAGTTGAAAAAGCATAAAATCTTGTAAAATCCAATATTCACTACTGTTTAGCATAAATAGATTCAAATCTAGATATTTATCAGAAAGGGTCATCCACAGTTAAGACTGTCTGTGAAGAGCACTGACTCATTTGCTCATTTTATCCAGATACCAGCTGTTTCCTTCTTCCATGTATGTTTCCCATAATCAAGTACTATTGTAAGGATGATGGTCTTACTTGTTGGAATTAGAATTTAATGTCTGCATAATCATAATCTAGTTTGGTTGGCTACTTAGTTTAAAGATAATAATTGTTTTTAAGTTAATATTGTTCTTTGAAATTCAGGAAAAAAATCTTTAGCATTGTCAAATATCATAAATGTTAACAGTGGTAATTAGTGGACACTGTCTACAAAGCTATTTCTATAGCTTCAGTGGATTTTTCCTTCCACTTGAAACATGAACACTATCTTTACTTTTAAGCCTTGTGCCAATGACATAAGGAAACCTGTTGTTCTGAAATCTTTTTGAATTTTGTGGCACTTTTTGCAGCTTTCCTCCTACTACTACACAATGTGTTTAATACCTCATCCAGGTCTCTGCTTTGCATCTGTCACAAGATTACAGGGGGTATATACAGAAATTTCAGAAATTGGCTAATTTTAGTCCACACAGTCTTGGACCAAGCTCTCCTCAAAACTACGCAGACTTGGACTGCACATAATCCGCACAGGTTTCCCCAGAATATATCATGTTCCTTAAACACCTGCACAGAGCTGCAGCATTATACTACACTGATAAAAAGTACAGAGCAAAGCAGCAATGAAATCCATCCATCCACAACCCCTTTTTCCATTTTTGCAAATGGGGTCGGGGTATCACTTCAACGGTGACAATCATCTACAGCCAAGGTTCACACCACCAGGTGGCTAGCCCTCCCACGGTGGTTCTTCCATACCACACACTCACACGTGCACTCACATCTATGGCCAATTTAGAGTGTCCAACTGACCTACTGCATGTCTATGGAATATGCGAGGAAACCAGAACACTTAGAGTAAACCTCCCACATACATGTTGGGCATGCACACTCCACACAGAACACACCCTAGCTGAGAATTGAACCAGAGAACTTCTTGCTGTGAGGCAACAACACTATCTGATGTGCCACTGTGCCACCACACCACTACTATTTTCATTTTAATTTTAATATTTAATGTACTGTCACGAAAAACACATTAGTGAAAGAACAGTGCTGAAGCATATGTACCATACATTACTTGCCATCCCTGTTCTCTATGATATTTTGATTCTGACATTACATGATTGTCCCTGTGTACTACTTTGAATCCATGCATGTTGCAGAAGCACCACTAGCTGCACATTACAGCACTGACTGTGCTGTTAAGGAAAGTGTGTTTGTGTCATGTTATATATATGTACAGTAGTGTTAACCCATGAAGATGAATGCTGAGATATCTTGACACCAGAGGCAATACTCATAAGAGCAGGTCCTGAGATAACTTGACATATCTTTGTTTTTTATTTCAAATAAAAAGTAAGATTTTAATGTAAAATATTTTCATGCTCTGACCACTTTCGTTACTTCTTTAGAACAATGTATGTAACTGAAAAACAATTTTTCTGTGACAGAATTGTGTTTATTATACTTTGTGGGGCTGTCAAAAAATGTTTTAAAGCGTTTTTTACTGTGTTTGTCTGTTAAAAATGTGACTTTTAAAGACTTTTTGTTTTTACCAGCATTTGCTGCTCAATTTCCCTGAGAAACAAGCATGATTTTGAGCTTGACAATGGAACAATCTTTCGGTCCCATGACCAGTCCATCTTTCAGACCTAAAAAGAAAAAGTTAAGCAAACAGCCTTTGCTATCACAGCAGGCTAACAATTTGCCTCAACTGCATATGGATGACTGTGCTGTGGCCATTAATTGTACTTCAGACCACTCATCTTTTCCTCAGATCCCTCAGGTGTAGCACCTACAGCCACTATGGACCGCAGCAAGGGAGAGACACTCTTGTTGGTCCTGGGAGAGGGAACAAGGAAGGCCCTGTTTTGCCAGAATGTTGTTACCATCCCCGAGGGAGCTGCTGCTGCCATTAATAACACTGTTGGTTCCATTTTTCCCGTCAAAAATTATCAGAAAAACTAAATGTGTATCTACTCCTCCTCAAACTTCCTTAGACAGGAGTAGTTTACATGGTCCGGCTCAGGGTTTAATTCAGGCTATTGAAACTTCTTCTAAAGTAGCTTCTGGTAAAAGAAGGAGGGATACCTACTTTCATGAAGAGATTCAGGAATCTGAATCTGGACAGGAAAATGAAGAGACATATCCAGGGTTTTCTCCTTACATTTCTGATTTAGACTCAGAGGAGAGCTCAGTTTCTAAATCTCTCTGTTGGGGGGTTCTCTTTCTCTAAGACTATTTCTAGAATGTGCCAATGTTTTCAGTAAGAGAACACTGAGGTTTCTCAGTCCCTAAGAAAATACTATGAACTGTTAGAGAAGGAATTTCCAGAACCTGCACCCATTCCTCCTGTGTTATCAGCTTTGGGGATGTGTGTCACTGCTGGCAAACTTCGTGATAACCAGGCTGATGTCCCAAAACAGGCAGATAGGATATATAAAGTTCCTTAGTCTTTCAAATTTTTATACACTCTTCCCAAAACTGACCTAGCAGCTTTAGCTTAAATTAATCCTATTCCTGCCAAATGGTTAGTTAATTCCAGTCCTACTCTTTCTGACATGGATAGGAAGAGTATTGAGAAATATGGGGAAAAGTGTATGCTTCTGCAACTATGATTTTCTGAATTTTGAATTGTCAGGTTGATATGTTATGGTTTGTCGTTACTAATTATGAAAGTATGACTAATGTTTTGTCTGCAGTTTCTTTGTGTGAAGAAAAATCTGCTTTAAATAATTTAATTTCTTCTTTTGTCCAAATCAATACTCATTGTATACAGTGTGTGCAAAACTCTGTTGATACTTATTCAAGGGCTATAGCCACAGGTCCAGCTTTAAGGACATTTGCATGGCTGTATTCTCAGAACCTTCCAGATGATGTTAAAACTGAGATTTTAAGTTCTAGTTTGGATAGAGGTTTAGTTTTTGGCCCATCTGCTGTAGAGGTGATCAAAAAGTGTGATGAAAGGTGTAAGCTAATAAAGGGAATCTCTAAGATTTTTCAGTCCTCGGACTTCCAAGATGGCTACACATTGAGTAACAGCTTAATTTAAGCTCTCTCGGTGTGAAAATAGAAACATAGAAGAGAGAGCCAGTGAATTCATATTTTGGAGTAAATTTCAGTAATTGGTTAGTAAGTGCACTGCCTGGATACCAGCAAAAAAGAAATTCAGAGAAGCTGAAAAAATATCAGTAATAAAAGGTGAGGAAAAAAGACTGACTGGGAAGAATTCTACAACTGTTCCGCAAAAAGCAGTGCAAGGTCCAGCTGTGGTGCAAGACATGACTTCCAGTAACCTGGAGAAAAAAAAAAGTCAAATCTATTTAAAGCTCATTAAAATAAATGAAACACTGATGGGGTACATCAACTCAAATAACAAAAGGCTGGAAAAATGGAAGACGCTTTAAACAAATATTTAGATGAGGTTATAAAACTGCAAAAATCAGAGGATGAAATGAAGAAAAAGATGGCTGAATATGAGTCTGCTCAAAAAGAGATGTTTCAAAAAAATAATAGAATTAGAGGTCAGAATATTTAGGGAAAACCTGAGATTTTTCTGCTGTACCACAGAAGCTGGATGGAACAGACTGTATTAGTTTTATAAAAACACAAATAATCAACTAGACTGGTATTCCATAGCAGGAGATGTCAACTGAAAGGGCACATCATGTGTATGTTCCAAACCTGACTATGATAAAGCAACCTAGACCTTTAATAGCAAAGATGCAATCCTACCAGCAGAAGGAGTTGTTTCTGACAAAACAGTGTTGGAGACAGTAAAGTGTTTGTGGAAAATGATTACTCACTGTACACCAAGAAGAAGAGGAGTAAATTTATTCCAGTAAATCAGGAAATGTCTAGAAGCAGGCATGAGATTCAAGCTACTGTAGCCAGCTATCTTCAGAATATTCTTTCCTGGAGGGATAAAATAATTTTTTGATGCAGAACATGCTAAGGAGGAAATACATTTTATCCAACAAAAAATGAGCTGTGAAACAGGAGATTCTGCTTCTTGTTTTTCTGGTAATAAAGACCACAGAGAGACCGTGCAAGTGAAATCTTTTCCAATGGAAAATGTTTGAGAGACAGACAAAAGCCCAAGAAATTACTAGAGAATGTTGGAAAGGAAGCAGAGATTGGATTTGGGAGCTGAAGATAAACAGGAATAAAACCAGCAACACAGAAATTGATAAATAAATGAGGGATTACAAGGCATTAATTATATTTGTGAAACATAACAGAACAAGAAAACCTGAAAATATTTTACCTTTTTGACTTTATTAAACTTGTACAGGACTCTAAAGCATATACCCTACTTCATGTCATTAATGTTTGGAAGAACACTTAGGAGAAGGGAAGAGGAGGGAGAGAGTTAACTAAGTGTAATGGGGATACTAAAGTAAACAGGTGCCCCTGTTTTTTCCCTTCTTTTCTCTTTTTCCTGGTTCAGTTTTAAGAAATGTAGGCACTGCAATGTAAAAAAAAAATAAAGAAGAAAGCTCTGGTCAAAAGAGTACGGCACAAGAAACATAGATGTGCTTTTTCTCATTCTTGCATAGGGGAATGACTGGATTAAGGCCCTTGACTTGATCTAGTTGTGACAATAGGACAATAGCTATGCCAGGAGATGCAGTGCAGTGGATGTATAACATATTCCAGCACAGTTAGCTGAAAATTTGTAAAGAATTATATGTCATTAGTATATCAAACTGAGTTGTACAGATGCTTACATTGAAAACATATTTGTAAAGTTGCTTGTGTTAAAAAAATTATCAACAGTGTGTCCTGCTTAAAGAGAAGAAATGTACATGCCTTATTGTAACTGAATTAAATGTATATGTTTTAACAGAGGATACTAGAAGAGAAGAGGCTAATCACAATCCAACTGCAGCAAACTTTGAAAAACAGCTGAAATTAAATTAGGCCATAAATATTGTATCTTAGAGTTCTGGTTGCAGCCAAAGACAAAATGTCTGGGAAACCAAATATTAGGAAGCCTTCTTTAGTGTTTCTAGCAGGGAGATAATTGCTAGCAGATCTGAGCAAAGGTCTGTGTGTAAGGTCACACATGTGTGCTAAAATCATGGCAGCTTCTTGTGTTGGTGATAGTGTGGGAAACAGAGTCAGATGACCAGATTTAATGTCATTCTATAAGCTATTCCAGAAATAATATTTAGATATTATATTGAGAAGTTTCTCAGTCAGATTAGGCAGTCTGCTTCTTGGAAACTGACAAAGAAGGAAAGCCACTCGCCTACTTCATCTTGCCTTGCTCTAGTAAGTGAACCAGGGGATAGTATCTCTTTAGATTAGTTAAGAAAATACAGCGAGAATAGTTAAGTATTTTTTTTAACTGTCTGAATCTTTCCAGCTGTATTATTTTTGATATTTCCTGTGACTAAAATGCTGGTGTTTACTGTAAATAGATATTTTGTGTTTTCATGTTCTTTTATTATTAAATAAATTTAAACTTTTCATTGTGGCTTTTCCTTTTAGAAAATATTTAAGCTTTGACAGTATTTGCATGCATTTATTTGGTAATAACTGTGGCCACTCTTGAAAGCCTGGCTGTTTGGTCAATGTTACCATTTGTATTAGTATTAATTGTACACAGTATAATTGGGTACCCTTTTAAGAGCCTTATAGTAACTGACTAGTAGCAGTGAATCTACCTTATAGTCTGGGCAAACTTGGTAGAGTAGGTAATCTGTGCCAGCCTTTCCCAGGAGTGCATGTGTGAAAATTAAATCTCAAAGAGTATGCATGTCAGCTACTTGGGGCAGGGAAATGAAGCACTGGTTTCCCAGAAAGGGTGCTGGAGGGCTTGGCTTGGACACTCAGCTGAGGACTTAACAGCTGTGCCAGTGGGGAGGCTAACTGGGGACCTGGGGAGAGACAGAGAGAGAAACCCTGACCCCAAGGTGAGTGTGTTCCCTGTGTGTTCTTAAGGGAAACTGCACTTGATGCAGAGAGCTGCATCTGGAAATACTGAGTGCATCCATTTGTATGACCGAACTCCAGCTGCTCTCTCCTACCCAACACGGCTTCCGCCCTGGACACAATACCAACACAGCCCTTCTCTCCTTTTTACACTCTGTCAATTCAGCTCGAGATTCTGGTAACTTAGTTTCATCTGTTCTATTAGATTTATCTAAAGCTTTAGATACCATCTGCCACACCCATCTTCTAAACCATCTATCTAACCTCAACATCTCCCCAAATACTCTTTCCTGGTTCTCCAGCTATCTTCCAGACAAGTCCCAAGCCGTGAAATGGGGTTAAGCCTCCTCCACCTTCCTTCCCACCCCCACAGGAGTTCCCCAAGGTTCCATACTTGGCCCTCTGCTTTTTAACATCTTCATTAATGATTTTCACAAAGCCATTCCTAATACCAAAATTGTCCAATACGCAGACAATTCAACTTTGATCTGCTATGCCTCCAACCTAACAGAACTCCAGTCTCTAATTCAAACTGCCTTCTCAACCACTGAAACATGGATGCACCAAAACCACCTCTCACTTAACGCTAACAAAACTAAGATTCTTCTATTCACTCCCTCTAAATCCACTCCCACTGATAAAAACTCATTTCAAATTACCAGCCTTAACAACTCCATCATTGACATCGTTCCCTCCGCCAAACTCCTGGGGGTCACCATCGATGAACACTTAAAATTCAATACCCACATCCAACTTAACATCAAGAAAACCCACATAAAACTTGAGCTACTGTACAGAAATAATCACTTCCTCTCTCCCTCTACTAGACATACCTTGGTCACCACATATCTCCTCCCATCTCTTCTATATGGTGTTCCTCTGCTTACTAATCTATCTTCCACCCTTACCTCCAAACTGGAAGTATGCTACAATAAAATCTCCAGATTCGCCACCAAGGCAAATTCCTTCTCTCATCACTGCACCTCCCTACAAACTTTAAATTGGCTTGAACTCCCCAATCAACTTGACTTCCTCCAAATTGTCTCAGCCCACAAATTATTATTTCAATCCACCAGCTACCCCACACTAATATTCTTCAACCATATACCCCCCTCAGACCCCTTAGATCTTCTCACCAAAACCTTATTTCTGTCCACAAACCCAAGTGTCCAGCTGGTCAGCTTCTACTCTCCTTTTCCCTAGCTAAAAAATGGAATGCCCTGCCCTCTACACTGAGGACCTGTGACAACCTAAACACCTTCAAAATACAACTTCATTCCTATCTGTTTCTTCACAGAAAATGTAACTGCACTGTTCATCCCATACCTCCCAAGCTCCCCTCTCCCTTCTCTCCTGGCTAACCTTCATACCTTTTTAATTTCTCTCATAGACCTAGATTGTAAATGTAACTAATATCTACATCCAGCCTTATGCTCTATGCCTCTCATCCTACTGGATAATTTTCTATAATATCTTAGTTGCTTTAGTGAATGATACCTATTCAACTGCAATTCTACCTGCTGTTTGTTGTAATACTACCGATTGACTGTAATGCAAATATTTTTCTTTGTAATTCATTATGTGATGTAACTTTGTATTATGGAGCTTTTCTCCCTGGGTCTCCACTGAAAATGGGCTCTTGAGCCCAGTGGACCTCCCCGGTTACCAAACTAAAATAAAATAAATAAATAAATAATAAATAAATAATATTCCAAGTGAAAGTCCCTCTCCAGTGTCAGTCATGTGGATTTAGGCTCCTTGATTACTAGCCAAGAGCAGGGATGTCACATATTGGTGAGCAGTGGCATGGATACTAATTGAACTTCTGTAGCCTGTAGACAGTTGTCACTAATGGTGTGTCCTCTCACTAGCCACAAGGTAAACATTCAGAATTTCATTTCACAACAGTTTTATTTATTTACTTATTTTTCTTTTGTTAGTTTAGTTGAGTCAGGGAAGCTAGACAAAGATGTCAGCAGAGAATTATGGCAAGCTGACAAAGAACCAATTGGCCAAGGTGTGTGAAGCCAACAGACTGGTGTATGCCAACCTGACTAAACAGGAAATGATTTCACTCTTAGTCACAGTTCAGACCAGCAACCAAGAGGATAACCAGTCTGATGATGGGAATTTGCAGCCCTCAGAAACAGGACAGCTCACCTTTTCCTCAGAGGACTTAAAAATCTGTCTGGAGTTAGAGACTTGAACTGAAGGCCAAATTTTTGGAATTAGAATCAGGAGAAAGACTGTGGCATTTGGAGGCCAAAGAAAATGAGAGATTGTGGTGTTTGGAGGCTGAGGAAAATGAGAAGCAGCATCAATATGAAGGGGAGATGCTGACTCTTCAACAGGGTCATAGAGGTAGTGGGGAAGGGAATAATTGAACCCTAGAAGCAATAAAGGTCAGTAAATTTCTACCACAATTTACAGAGGGTGATCATTTTGATAGTTTTATTCATATATTTGAAAGAGTATGTAAACAGCATAATGTTGACCAAGGGCTCTGGTTACAGTTTCTGACCCCCTTACTCCATGGTAAAGCTGTAACTGCTGTTTGTAAACTGTCTAATATTCATTGTTTACCTTACAATAAAATCAAATGTTGTTTACTTGAATGCTTTAAGTTAACACCTGAAGCTTACAGAAAAATGTTTTATGAGCATAAATGCAAGACAGATGAAAGTGAGTGTGATTATATTGCTGAGTTAAGCACTTATTTTTATAAGTGGGTGAGTGGGGTGTCAGGTCACTACTTTTGAAAGGCTGGCAGACATTTTGGTGAGGGAACAGGCCCTTAGCATTTTACCTCAGGACATGAGAATCTGGTTGGCAGACAGAGTGTAACTGCAGATGAGCTAGGGAAAAGGGGGGATCTCTACTTAGCAAGCAGGGCATCACTGCACAAGAAAGGGACACCCAGTTCTGCACATGGACATGAGGAAACCCATGGTTGACAGTCTAAACCACCCCCAACAGAGTCCACCAGTAACAGGGGAAACCACTAATTCAGATACACAGCCAGGATCAAGGGTTAAATGTTTTAAATGTAACCAGTGAGGCCATGTATCAAACAGATGCCCACAGAGGCAAGGTGGACAACAAAAGGCGAGGGGGCCAGCAAGTGGGAATAACAGTACACCAGTGATAAGTTTTCTGGAGACAATAGGGGTACCAAACTATCAAAAGAGGTTATATCCTAGCCTAGTGGATGGAAAACACGCCACTGCTAAGAGAGACATAGCCTCTGACATAACCATTCTGAAGTCTGTAGTGGTTAAAGAGGAACAGTACTTGCTTTGGCAGTCCATACCAGTCAGAGCTTTAGGAGGGACCCCATTCCAAATGCCTTTGGCCAGGGTTCATCTTGACTGGGAGGGTGGAAAAGGAAGGAAGTAAGCAAGTACATGTATTTGAGAACATCCCTGCAGATGTCCTGATAGGGAATGATTTTGATAATGCCATACCTTGTGCGTATGAAGTTATATGCAGTCATGCTTGGAGACAGGCATGTGGTTCTAGTAGCCTGGGGGAGACCCAGACAGACACCACACCTGAAGCCAGGGCTGGTGGTCTAGCTATTTCAGGAAGTGAGCTACCCTGCAGCAGTGAGCCTAAATGTGAGCCACAGCTGCTGGTAGGTACTGATGTTCCTTTGGACAGACTGACTTCAAGGGCAGAGGAGAGTGGTAGTACCCAAGCTGACAATGAGGCACCACTGTCAGAGCATACCAGACTTCCTGTGGACAGGAGTTGGAAAGAGTCATAAAAGTAGAGCTGAGACAGGCTCAGCTCTCAGACCCTACACTGAGATGCTTGAGGGAGGTAGCTGGGGAGGTGACTGATTGTCAAGGAAAAGGTGAGTCTGTATACTGGAACAAAGGGTTACTGTACAGAGAGTGGACCCCTGAGATAGGGCTACAGGTTAAGGTAATGCAGCAGTGGGTAGTGCCTAGAGCCTACCATCTGGCACATCTAGTCATAGCCCATCACATTCCTTTTTGGGTAATATAGACAAAAGGTGTACCAAGAAACATATTATGTAGAACTTTTATTGGCCTGGAATTGCAAGGGATGTAACAGGGTACTACAGGACCTGTGAGCAGTGCTAAAAGGCTTGCAAGGCAGGTGACAAGGTCAAAGTTCCTTTGCTGCTTTTGCCTGTGATTGAGGAACTATCTCAGAAGGTAGCTATGGATATTGTGGGACCTCCGAGTACCCAAAGTTCCATAGGGAAGAAGTATATCCTGGTGTTAGTAGATTATGCTACTAGATACCCTGAGGCAGTGGCTCTGTCCTCCATTGAGAAAGAGAATGTGTCAAATGCTTTGTTAGAGATTTTCAGCAGGGTAGGTTTCCCAAGAGAAATACTAACTGACAGAGGTGCCAATTTCATGCCAAACCTGCTGGCTTGTCTGTGAAAGTGCTGTGGGGTGAAGCACCTAAAAACATCCCCAGACTAATGGTCTTGTGGGAGGTTAAACTATACAATAAAGACCATGCTACAGGCATTTGTAGACCAGTTTAAGAGAGAATAGGAAACATATTCGTCCTAGCTGCTGTTTGCTTATACAAGGGGTACTCCGAATCCACAGGTTTTTCACCCTGGGCATAGGGTGAGGGGGCCTTTAGATTTGATTCGTAATGAGTGGGAGGGTGAGTGTGAATCCCACAAGGAGTCTGTTGTGGCATCTGTCCTAAACCTCAGGACAAAGCTTAGGGAGCTCATGGCCTTGACCCAGGAGACCCTGGCAGGAGCCCAACAGCAGTAAAAAGGTCTGGTGTGACAGAAATGCCTGAGAGTATGCCATGGACAGCAGGTAATGTTTCTCATTCCTGTCAGACACAATAAGCTTCAGGCAGCTTGGGAGGGACCCTTCAAAGTGGTAAGGAAAGTCAGTGATGTTAATTATATGGTAGAACTGCTAGGCAGGAGGCAGGGGCACAAATTGTACCATGTTAACATGATGAAACCTTACCATGATAGGGAGGCCATAGTGCTGAGTATCTGCAGTGGATGGCAGGAGGAGTCTGAGGGGGATCTGGAGACTGATCTCCTCAGTGAGGCTCGATTGACACCACAGTGGAGGGGGTAGCAATGTCCCAGAGGATATCCCCTACCCAGGTTTGAGAAATTTGAGTAGTGTTAGAGGAGTTTGGGGGCATGTTCACTAGGAAACCTGGGTGCACTCCCTGGTGCAGCACCATGTGGATACAGGACGCCAAAAGTCTATTAAGCAAGTCCCTTACAGGGTGGCTGAGTAAGTCAGACAGACTCTGCAGGAGGACATACAGAAAATGTTGGAAGTGGGGCTAATCCAGGAGTCCAGCAGTTCCTGGACCTCCCCAGTGGTGCTGGTACCAAAAAAAGATGGCAGCACCAGGTTCTGAGTTGACTACAGGATACTAAATAGTCACACACAAACAGATGCTTACTCCATGCCTAGGACAGATGAAGTCTTAGAGCAGCTGGGTGGGGCTAAGTATCTGACCACTATTGATCTGATCAAGGGCTACTGGCAGGTGCCCTGGGCTCCCACTACTAAAGAGAGGTCAGCCTCTGTGGCTCCTTTCAGATTATATGAGTTCACAAAGATGCCCTTTGGGATGAAAAATGCCACAGCAACATTCCAGAGACTGGTAGATCATATCTGAGCAGGAGATTATGCCCTTGCATACCTGGACAATATCTATAGCCATTCCTGTCT
This sequence comes from Protopterus annectens, assembly GCF_019279795.1. Taxonomy (NCBI): domain Eukaryota; kingdom Metazoa; phylum Chordata; order Ceratodontiformes; family Protopteridae; genus Protopterus; species Protopterus annectens. The sequence continues at coordinate 799,902,550 of NC_056739.1, read as the reverse complement.
AGAGCACCTTCAGCATGTCACGGAGGTCCTGGGCAGATGCAAAGGGCAGGGTTGACCATTAAACCTAGAAAGTGTGAGGTGGGCATGGCAGAGGTCACCTACCTGGGACATAGAGTGGGGAGTGGCAAGATTAGGCCAGAACCTGCCAAAGTGGAAGCCATTCGGGGGTGCTCTGCCCCTGTTACCAAAAAAAAAAAAAAAACAGGTGAGAGCATTCTTGGGGACAGCAGAGTACTATAGAAAGTTTGCTCCCAAATATAGTACAATAGCTGCTCCCCTCACAGACCTGAAGAGGAAAAACATGCCAGACAAGGTAGTGTACACCCAAGCCTGTGAGTAGGTATTCCAAAAGCTTAAAGGGGCTTTGCGAAGACCCTCTGAGTTAGCCAGTCCAGATCTACAGCAAAAAATGTGTTATGCAGGTGGTAGAACCATTGAGTGGTGGCTCTACTCAGCCAGGTTTCCTCACAGGGAGAAGAGCGCCCAGTGGTATATCTCAGCCACAGACTACAACCTAGGGAGGAATGTTATGCAGCAGTAAAAAAAGAATGTCTAGTCATAGTATTGGCACTGCAGAAACTTCAACCCCATATGTATGGAAGGAAATTCACTGTAGTTACAGACCACAATCCCTTAACCTGGCTACATTAAGCCAGCCAGCAGAATGCCAAGTTACTAATGTGGAGCCTAGGATTGCAGGCATATATGACACTGCAGCACCATAGTGGAGTTAGCAATGCCAATGCAGATGGGCTGTCAAGACAGGGTATGGAATAATGTATTCCCAGATAGGCTCATCCCTCTCAAGCAACGTTTCTCAAGGGGCACTTCAAAAATTAGCTTGAGTCTTCAAAGGTGGTAGAGATGTGACAATATGAGGTACTGTCACCTATGCCAGGAGAAGTAGGACAGAGGATGATAACATATGCCAGCACAGCTAGCTGGAATTTTGTAAAGAATTATATGTCATTTGTATATCAAACTGATTTGTACAGATTATTGTGTTGAAAATATATTTGTAAAGTTGCTTGTGTTAGAAATAATAGTGTGCCCTGCTGGAAAAAAAAGAAATGTGCACGTATTATTGTTACTGAATTAAATATATATGTTTTAACAGAAGATACTGGAAGAGAAAATGTTAATCACAATTCAGATTCAGCAAACTTTGAAAAATAGTTGAAATTAAATTAGGGCATAATGATTGCAACTTACAGCTCTGGTTGCAGCCAGAGACAGAATGTATGGGAAAGCAAGTATTAGGAAGCCTTCTTTATTATCTCTAGCAGGTAGTTAATTGCTACTCTGGAAGGGTAGAGGCTTAAAATTATCTTATGACTTGCAGGAGCTGCAGCAGATTTGAGCAAAGCTGTAGCTGTGTGTATGGTAACACATAGGTGCTAAAATCCTGGCAGTTTCTAGTGTTGGTGATAATGAGGGAAACAGAGTCAGATGACTAGCTGTGATGTCATTTTGTAAGCTATCCCAGAAATAATATTTATATATTATATTGAGAAGTTTCTCAGTCAGACTGGGCAGTCTGTTTCTTGGACCACTCACCTACTTCATCTTATCTAGCTCTAGTAAGTGAACCAGGGAATAGTAACTCTTTAGATTAGTTAGGAAAATATAGTGAGAATAGTTAAGTATTGTTTTTCTGTAACTGTGTAAATCTTTCCAGCTGTGTTATTTTTGATATTTCCTATTACTTAAACTCTGGCATTTACTGTAAATAGATATTTCATATTTTCATGTTCTTTTATTATTTATTATTAAATATATTTAAACTTTTCATTGTGGCTTGTCCTTTTAGAAGATAGTTAAGCTTTGAGAGTATTTGTATATATTTATTTGGTGATAACTGTGGCCACTCCTGAACCCTGGCTGTTTGGTCAACATTACCATTTGTATTAGTATTAAATGTACACAGTATAATTTGGGTACCCTTTTAAGGGCTTTATAGTAACTGACTGGTTGCAGCGAATCTACCCTATAGTCTGGGCAAAGCTGGTAGAACAGGTAATCTGTGTCAGCCTTTCCCAGGTGGGTGGGTGTAAAAATTAAATCTCAGTGTGTGTGTGTCAGCTACTTGGGGCAGGGACGTGAAGCAATGGTCTTTCAGAGAAGGTGTTGGAGAACATGGCTTGGACATTTGGCTGAGGACTTAGCTCGACAGCTGTGCCAGTGGAAAGCCTTACTGGGGACCTGGGGCCTAGGGAGAGACAGAGAGAGAGAAACACAGACCCCAGGCTGAATGTGTTCCCTGTGTGCACTTAAGGGGAATTTTGCTTGATGTAGAGAGCTGCATCTGAAAATACTAAGTATATCCATTTGTATTCCAAGCGAACTTCCCTCTCCAGTGTCACTGTTGAGGATTCATGCTCCTTAATTACTGGCCCAGAGTGGGGACGTCACACCACACTAGAAACATGTTTTAAAAGAAAGCAAATAAATAAAGAAGAACAATGAATATAATAAAGCTTTTCACTAGTAAATAAATAAATGCTTATAGAAGCAACTCTCTATCTGGTTCACATGTCTCCATGGAGACAATCTGATAAAGAACAATAAAACAGGGTAATTCTTTCTTTCAAGGACTAGGAGATATTTTTTTCTGAAAGCATTCAAGTGTTTTCCCATTCTGAGAGACCACTAAAGATAAGACAAAACCAGACAGCACTTAGTAGAAGCACAGGCTGTACTATGCATCTTATCATGGATAACCTTCATTTTAGGTTATCCAACTCTGTGAGTGTGGCTGTCAGTTTGGGACAAATGTTCCTATTAGGAGAGCAAAACAACATTTCAAGATGTACATAGTTTTGTGTGTTAGTATTATGTTAATAGGTTTTATGGATGTATTGGTGATGTATTTTATTTTTTTTTTTTTGTTTGGATGCTTTAAATAAAACAGAATGTTTTGTAAGCTGTAACATAGACTCAAATCACTATGAAAAAAACAAAAAAAAAACAAATGTATAAAAGATCAACCTGCCAAATATTACTGTGTGCATGTAACACAAAAGCTGGAACTAAACAGTTAACAAAAAAACTGTTACCAATAAAAGGTGGGAATAATAACTTCTTAATATAATGACGCTTTCTATATTATGTTAATGGTCTCACAGATACATGTATAAAAAAAGAGTAGTGACCTGTATTAAAAAATGTAGAGTGCAAATAGCTATGCTACAGGAGATACATTTGAAAAGCGTGAACATGTGAATTTGATAAAGAAAGGTTTTCAAGATGATTATTCAGCAGAATACCTGGGACAAAGAAAAAGAGGAGTACTTATATTAATTGTAAGACGAGCTCCAATAGTGATAAAATAGGATTAAAAAGCCAAGAATGGTAGATTTGTAGTACTAAGAAACTACTGGCAATGGGGGAGGATTACACTGGCATGTATTTATATTCCACCTAAAACTGCCATAATGGAGCTTAAGAAAATTCTGGGAGAAATAATCAATTTTCAGCAGGAATATTACTTATAAGTGGGACTGTAATTTGATTTGCAGCAGTGAAGATGTGCATGGGGAGCCCAGAAGGGAAATATAACAAAGGAGGTTAGATTCTTGAAGAAATGTATGAAAATATTTAGCATGGAAGATGTCAATTCGGTAGTAGGATTCCGGAATTTACATATTATTCCCCAAGATATAAAAACTGGGCTAGGCATGACAGAATGTACATTTCAGAGGAACATGTGCATTTAATTGAAAGTTTAACTATGCATCCAATAACTATTGCAGATCACATACCAATAATAATTAAATTAAAAAATGCAAAGTAATGAAACAAAAATGAGCCACTCCCACCTTCCAACCTGTTAAAAAGAGAGGAATTTAAGGAACAGGCAGTGAAAATAATTCAGGAGTTATTAGAGAAGACAGAAATGTATTCTGAAAATATAGCTAGGGAGTGGGACAAAATTAAAGTGGAGTATAAAAATAAGGTGAAAATAAAAGAGAGATATAGTTAAGAAGTAACCAGAATTGTTTACAGGGACTGACAAATGTTAACGTATACAGGATAGGGGGAAAGCTCAGAAAACAAGAAGAGGAGCAATTGCAGAATGCTAAGTAGAAAATAAAGGATTACCTCAATAATATGCATGTGTTTAGAAATATTGCTGTTAAGCAACTGTTCTTTAATAATAATGCTACAGCACAAAAACGTTTAGCGCAATGACTCAGGCAATAAAAAGTGGAAAGGGTTGTCACCATGATGTTTGCAGATGACATTGTGATCTGTAGTGAGAGTAGGGAACAGGTGGAGGAGACCCTGGAGAGATGGAGATATGCTCTAGAGAGAAGAGGAATGAAGGTCAGCAGGACTAAGACAGAATATATGTGTATGAATGAGAGGGAGGATAGAGGAATGGTGAGGATGCAAGGAGTAGAGGTGGCGAAGGTGGATGAGTTTAAATACTTGGGATCAATAGTTCAGGGTAATGGTGAGTGTGGAAGAGAGGTGAAGAAGAGAGTGCAGGCAGGATAGAGTGGGTGAAGAGTGTCAGGAGTGATTTGTGACAGACGAGTACCAGTAAGAGTAAAAGGGAAGGTCTACAAGAGGATAGTGAGACAAGCTATGTTATATGGGTTGGAGACAGTGGCATTGACAAAAAGGCAGGAGTAAGAGCTGGATGTGGCAGAGTTAAAGATGTTAAGATTTGCACTGGGTGTGATGAGGGTGGACAGGATTAGGAATAAGTATATTAGAGGGTCAGCCCAGGTTGGAAGGCTTGGAGACAAAGCCAGAGAGGCAAGATTACGTTGGTTTGGACATGTGCTGAGGAGGGAAGCTGAGTATACTGGGAAAAAGATGCTAAGGATGAAGCTACCAGGTAACAGCAAAAGAAGAAGGCCTAAGATAAGGTTTAAGGATGTGGTGAGAGAGGACATGCAGGTGGTTGGTGTGACAGAACAAGATTCAGAGGACAGGAAGAAATGGAAACAGATGATTCACTGTGGCGACCCCTAACGGGAACAGCTGAGAAAAGATGATGATGATGGTTGTCACCAAGCTTAGGGAACCTATAACAAGGAAGATAATAACAGATCCTGTACAGATACTGGAAATATTTCAGAAATTTTATGAAAGTCTGTATAAAGCAGAGAAATATAGAGATCAAAAAAAGGTACAAATCGAAATGTTTATGGAAGAATTAAATATGCCAATGTTAGAAGTAGATGAGACTCAATTACTAACACTTAGGATAGGAGGAGGTGACATAAAAATGGTGATGTATAACCAATCCACAGGAAAGTCCCCAGGAATAGTTGGTATTCCTGTGGAAGTTTGGAAGCTATGAGGGAAAAACTATTAAAGATCTGGAAGGTTTTGTTTAAAAGCAGTTTAAGAGGAGGAGAAGCACTGACATTCTGGAAGAAAGTGGTGGTGGCTGTAATATCTAAAGAGAGTAAAGACCAAGAGGTCCAGTTTCATACAGGCCCATTTTAATCCTAAGCTATTATTATAAACTGTTCATGTCTGTAATGGCTAAAGGAATGGCAAAGGTGATGCCAAAATTGATACATATGGATCAGTGTGGTTTTGTGGAGGTGAGGCAAACATTTGACAACTTTAAGAGAACATTGATGATCCAGAGGGAAGCTGAATGTAAAAAATTACTGCTGTTGTTGATGGGCTTTAGAAAGCTAGGAGTTTATGAGTGGGGCAATGGAAGTATTTGCATTCCCAGATAAAATTATAAGGTTGATTCAGAGAATATATGAAGGATTGAAGGTGAAAACTGAAGTGGGTGGGTTTCTCTCTGATAATTTCTATTTGATCAGAGGAGCCAGGCATGGGTGTCCTCTTTCCTCTCTGTTATTTGTACTATATTTTGAACCATTAGCAAAGAAAATAAGATACTCAGAAATTCAAGCATATAATTGGTATGATAATCAAGAAAAGCTGTCTCTGTTTATAGATGATATTATTTTATAACTGATAAAACCAGAAAAATGATATTTCTGTGTTCTGGAACATTTTGAGACAGTTTCAAATCTTTTGGGGATACAAAATTAATGAAGCTAAAACAAAGGCAATAGCTGTACGTTATGTACCCACACATGAATTGGTTCAGCAATATCAATATTTATGGGGACATGATAAAATGAAGTACTTAAGAGTATGGATTAAAAGTATTCTAGTGTGGCAGCTAAGGATGTGTGGGAAGAGATTAAACAAAAGATAATATAAAAACTAAGAAACTGGAAGCTCTTGTCACCAGATATGGATAACAAGATAGAAGCAGTAAAATGTTTTAGTCCCTTTAGTTTTATATACAGGTCAGGCATATTTTTATCAACCAGAGAAGTTGTGGATAACAATTAATAAAGAGCTGAAGGATTTTATCTGGAGGAGAAGACAGCAAGAGTCAAGTGGGATAAGCTGATTCTTCCAACTGAGCAAGGCAGTTTGGGACTGCCCAACTTGAAGCAATATTTCAGAGCTACACAGTTAAGGCTCCTGTACATAGCACAAGCAGAAACCTATAATTCAAAGTGGAAAGGGATGATGATGAAACAGGAGGGAAGCTCAAGAAACAAGGAGAGACTAAGATTTTGGATGCAGATCTTTAAGGAGAATAGCAATATCCATACAGAATATTATATTCATAAAGTAGCAGAAAGTATTCTAAGAACTAAGCCAACCTGGAAATGGAAGAAGGATATTCTGCCGATAGAGATGACTGCAATTAGGGATTCAGACAATAGGCAAGAGAGGGCTGGAATTTATTGGAGAAAACTGGCAAAAGAACCAAGGTACTGGCAGCAAATAATTAGAGAGGGAACGCAGTAGAATGGGAAGAGGTCAAGAATGTATTTATACTGCAGGCTAGAGATTGCCTTCTCTATCGAGGACTGATATTAGAATACAGGCAAAGAGAAAAAAATAGGGGGAACCTAAGCAAAAGACCAGCAGATTTTTAAACGAATCTAGAATATAAGCTGCTTTTAAAAAAATAATACTTATTAGACCATACAGAATACTGCATAACTATAATAATCAATCAGAAGAAGTTCGAAAGGATTGGGAAGAGAGACTGGATAAGCAATTCACAAAGAAATAATGGAAGGATATATGTAGGCCTCCTAAATACGCAACAAAGTCTAGAAGATTTAGGATCTTTGCTTGGAAGTGTTTTCATAGGTATTTTTATATCCCAAGTAGACTCCAAAGAATTTTTCCTCAGGTAGGCAGCAAATGTTGGAGGTGTGAGCGGGAAGAGGTAATTGGGAGCATATTTTCTGGGAGTGTAATGAGTTGGCAGACTCTAAAGATTACCAGTGGACTGCTCTTTCAGAGATACTGGGTTAGCAGATTGGTATAACTATGATATTTTTTTTCTGAGCTATGATACAGAATCATAATTGTCTAGACATACTAAGGCCTTGCTAAGTCTAATTACAGTAGCTACCAAAAAAGCAGTTACTAGAAAATGGAAATCAAAGTCTAAACCAACTTTACTAGAAATAGTGAATATAGTAATAGAGATAAAACAACTGGAATTGGGATCTTTAGAAAAAGGTAGGCTCAAATTACATAGAAAGAATGGGAGTTGTGGAAACAATACATGCAGAGGAGGAACAAGGTTTAAAGGAAGGCAGGATTTGAATGGGCTATGTAATGTTTGCTGACTATGACTGACAGATTATAAGTGATGTGTAATGTTTAGAAATCCTGCACAAAAGATCTACAACCAGTAAATCTAAGCACAGCAAGCAGTTCAGATATAAACTAACACACTGGACTTGTAGAAATGCTATTTTAGTAAAGCAAAGATTTCAGGACTGCAAATCCCTTCATCAGTGTATAAAAAACAATGTCAGAACTTCCATTTAAATACTAAAATAAGCAAAACCACGTGGTATAAGCCCGCCAATTAGAATACATACATAATTAAAAACAATCAACACATCTAAGAGCAATTAATACAGAGTTGAAGTGCACTTAGTAGCACCTTACTTAAGGGACATTTGCTTTAACCTCAAAACTGGGCTTAATGTAACCACTGGGTTTAAACCAGGAGACGAATCAGTGTTCAAGCGCAAGATCCAATCATATTCCATCAGTCCTAACTTGTTATTATGGTCACCTCCTCTTATATTTTTTACCAAAGTTTGCATCACTCTGAACCTATATGTATGCTCTGGACCACTGCCTAAAATATGCTTTTCCTGCAAGGGGATTAGCTAAAAAAGTAGCAGATTCTGAATTTAATGTTAAGTGACTTGTTAAGGGTATGTACTAACCCTCTCCTATCAGGAGCTACAAATTTAATGACTGATAATACCAGCACTTTAACTGTGAATGCTGAAGAGTTTTCTATACATGTTAAAACCTTGGGGGAAAAAAAGTACATTGTAATGGCAACGCTTAAGCTTTCAGGCATATTTAGTGTATTCTAATTGGGGGGCTTATATCATGTGGTTTTGCTTGTTTTAGTATTTAAATGGAAGTTTTGACATTGTTTTTTATACACTGATGAAAAGGATTTGTGCTCCCAAAAGCTTTGTTTTATTAAAATAGCATTTCTACAAGTCCAGCTTGTTATTTTATAATGTTTATAAATACAATTATGTCAATATAGTTTGTGATGTTTGTAACTAAAATCATGTCAATATGGTTTATATAAATATATGGCTGCCTATGTCATACATGATAATTCAATAAAGATGTTTCTTGTTTAAATTATTTATTTTTCAGCCCTCATTTTCCAAATTTTCCAAGGGATTCTCTAACTCCTCAGCCAGTTTTGGTAATAAGCAAAATAAACATTCTCAACAACATGTAAGTAAATAGACGTTTAGGAAGAATTCTGGAAACTCCCCAAACCAATGACAATCCAATGAGGTAGAATGACTATTTAAGATACTTTGTTCCCTCCCACCCTGGCATCCCTCCCCACCTTTTTTTCTTTCAGAAAGTCTGAATTTCCCCTTTTCTCTTAGACAACAGACAAATGGGTTTTGAAAATCATTAATGGAGGTTACAGATGGCAACAGCTGGAAATTTCTCCTTTCTCCATGGAGTAATTCCTCATCCTCCAGACCAGATAGACTCTTTTGTTTCTAGAGGAGAAATCACTTGTTGGAGATAAGTGATGTTCCTAAATCCAGGTCCCCCCTTCTCCCTCCCTGTTTCAAAGCAGTCAGTCACCACAGAAGCCTCTGACTTTGCTTGGTGAGGGATACAAGTGTAATGTGTGTGAGATACCGAGGAGAGATGCAAGAACATAAATATAAAGGAGATGTTTGCCCTGATCAAAGCACTTAACTCTCTGTATCATCTTTGGTCCCCAGGACCTCTTCAAGTTGTTAGACAATACCACAGTCATGCAGTACATCAGCAAGCAAGGGGCGAACCAGATCCTACCCCCTCCACAGACTATGCATGTTAGCTTGGGACATAGCTTCACAATACAGTCCTGTTCTACTGACATGCTACCTTCTGTAGGAGCAAAATTATATGGCAGACAAGTTGAGCAGAACAAGGACAAGCCCTCACAAATGGAAGCTAGATCAGGGAGTGTTCCAATATTTGATCCATCTGTGGAGAGTTCCTCAGGTAGATATCTTCCCCTCCTCTCTGAACAATCAGCTGGCAAGATTCTGTTCCAGAACTCCCAGAAAAAAGGCCTGCAAGACAGATATATTTTCTTTTCTTTGGGCAGGAATGCTCCTGTATGCTTTTCTACCCTTTCCACTAATATCTAGGGTAGTTTGGAAGATTCAGAAAGAATCCCACAAGATCATTGTGGTGACTCCGTTCTGGCCCAGGCAACCGCAGTTCTCCCTGATTTTGGAAATGGCCAGGGGCAGTTATCACAAGCACTCACACAAGAACAAGGGTGTTTAATACACCCCAGCACAAACAGACTTCAGTTGACTGCCTGATGATAGGGTCCGAATTCTTTTCATTGCCCTGTTTACTGAGGACATGCAGCAGGTACTAATGAAGGCAAGAAAGCTTGTTACTAGAAAATCATACATTAGAAAATGGGAACGGTTTTGTGGCTGTTGCACAGAAAATAACCAGCACCTATTCAGGGCTAGCTGTTCTCTAGTTTTATAACATTTGTGTGAGTTACTAGCCTTTCTTACTCCTTTATAAATGTTCATTTTATCAGCCATTTCAGCACAGCTGCTGATGCACTAAGAGCAGAATGGCAGAAGATGCAGAGTAGAGGAAGTTCCTAGTGCCCTGGCTAAATGTCCCCTAGTCAGAATCAACACCACCTCAAATCAGCTCTGAAAAGAGGCCACTGGTCTAGTGGGACTAAGGAGGTCAACAAAAGATTAATAGCATAAATAAATGCATAAATAAATATGACTTAATAGAAAATCTGTTCCTTTGGAATTCATGTCAGTACATCTAGTAAACAAGCGCTGTCCTCAGTAACAGTGTGAAAAACATACACACACACACACACACACACACACACACACACACACACACACACACACACACACACACACACACAGATGCTACACCAACACACACATTAAAAAAAGCACTTTTGCAGGGGAGCATAACCCTCCCCATCTCCCCATAAAATTCTAAATATACTAACTCAAAGATCACTCAGCCTTGGAGGTAACAGAATACTCCCTTAGAGTCAAAGACCAGTATTCTGGCAAGCTTTGATGTTTGTACAAAGAGAAGTTTTTGTTGTGATGTTCAGAGATGAGATAGAGGTCCCTTCAATGAAATGCATGCTACAATATCTTAGCACACTCCAAAAGACATTAATGAAAGGAATAGTTAAGAACAAAAGGTCATATACATAGGACAAGCAGAAGCTTATAAATCAAAGTAGAAAGGGATGAAGATGAAACAGGAGAGGTATGAGAAATAATGAGTGTGCGGGAAATGGATAAAGGAGTTTTTTTCCAATAGTTATAACTGTAAATAGGGGTATAGGGACAGAGGAGGGAATGGAGAAAGGAGATTTTACCAATAGTTATAACTATAAATAGGGGTATAAGGACAGAGGAGGAAATGGAGAAAGGAGATTTTACGAATAGTTATAACTGTAAATAGGGGTATAAGGACAGAGGAGGGAATGGAGAAAGGAGATTTTACCAATAGTTATAACTGTAAATAGGGGTATAAGGACAGAGGAGCGTATGGAGAAAGGAGATTTTACCAATAGTTATAACTGTAAATAGGGGTATAAGGACAGAGGAGGGAATGGAGGGAATGGAGAAAGGAGATTTTACCAATAGTTATAACTGTAAATAGGGGTATAAGGACAGAGGAGGGAATGGAGAAAGGAGATTTTACCAATAGTTATAACTGTAAATAGGGGTATAAGGACAGAGGAGGGAATGGAGAAAGGAGATTTTACCAATAGTTATAACTGTAAATAGGGGTATAAGGACAGAGGAGGGAATGGAGAAAGGAGATTTTACCAATAGTTATAACTGTAAATAGGGGTATAAGGACAGAGGAGCGTATGGAGAAAGGAGATTTTACCAATAGTTATAACTGTAAATAGGGGTATAAGGACAGAGGAGGGAATGGAGAAAGGAGATTTTACCAATAGTTATAACTGTAAATAGGGTATAAGGACAGAGGAGGGAATGGAGAAAGGAGATTTTACCAATAGTTATAACTGTAAATAGGGGTATAAGGACAGAGGAGGGAATGGAGAAAGGAGATTTTACCAATAGTTATAACTGTAAATAGGGGTATAAGGACAGAGGAAGGAATGGAGAAAGGAGATTTTACCAATAGTTATAACTGTAAATAGGGGTATAAGGACAGAGGAGGGAATGGAGAAAAGAGATTTTACCAATAGTTATAACTGTAAATAGGGGTATAAGGACAGAGGAGGGAATAGAGAAAGGAGATTTTACCAATAGTTATAACTGTAAATAGGGGTATAAGGACAGAGGAGGGAATGGAGAAAGGAGATTTTACCAATAGTTATAACTGTAAATAGGGGTATAAGGACAGAGGAGGGAATGGAGAAAGGAGATTTTACCAATAGTTATAACTGTAAATAGGGGTATAAGGACAGAGGAGGGAATGGAGAAAGGAGATTTTACCAATACGTATGACTGAAAATATGGATATAGAAAATAAGCAAGGAGGCTGGAATTTATTGTAAAAAGTTGCAAAAGAACCAAGGTAATGGGAGCAAATAACAAGACAGGGAAATATAAGACAGTAGAATTACGTCAAGCAGAAGTATGGACTACAGATTAGAGACTGCCTACCCTGTCAGGGATTTATAACAGACTATAGACAAACAGAAAGGCAGAGGAGAGTGCTACATGAAAAAGCAGTTCATAGTTGACTCTAGAAATGAAGCTATTGTTCAAAAAAACAATATTAGTAGGAATACAAAATTTTGCATATTTATAAGAATCAGTCAGAAAAGGTTAGAAAGGATTGGGAAGAGTGAATGGAAAGGTAATTTACATCTGTCAAAGTATGCAATAAAGTCCAGAAGGATTTTGGCTTGGAAGTGTTTTTTATATCCCAAGAAGACTTCAGAGAAATTTTCTTTAGGTAGACAGAAAATGCTAGAACTGTGATGAGAAAACAAAGGTAATTCAGAACATACATTTGGGAATGTAATGGGTTGGCAGATTCTAAAAATTCCCTACAGAGTACTTTGTCAGAAATGTTGGGAGTGCAAATAATTGTAACTAAGGAAATTATTCTTTTGAACTGGGACGTATGATCTGAATTATGCAGACATAAAAAGGCTATTGGCTGCCAGAAAAGCAATTACTAGAATATGCTCAGCTGTGATATAACTACTGAATAATGTAAAGGAGACAGAAGAACTGAATGCAGGATCTTTAGAAAAGAAAAGGAGCAAATTACATAGAAATGAAAGGAATTTGTGGGAATAATACATGAAAATAATCATAAGGAGAGAGGTTTCAGGGAAGGTGGAAAATGGGCAATTTATGTAAGGATAATTGTTAAAAAGAAAACATATATGCACAATGCATTAAAATAATGAAAAACTGTTACTGTGGTCTGTTTCCTTGTCAGTCAGTGTATGCATACCTATGTCCTTATTTAAAATCTAATGATTTAATAAATGTGTTTACAAAACACAAGATGCAGGAAACGTTGAGGTTAGAAAGCTATCAGATTGTGGATGTAGATGAGGTATTTGGAATGAAATAAGTTATTCCTGTATAAAATATAAAAATGTAAGAAGAAAATAAGATGTGAATCACAGCTATAACAGGCTGAAGTATAACTGACAAACAGGGTAAATGTCAGAGGATCGGATTTTTTTTTTAATTTTTCCACCAGTTCTGTACTTTTTATGAAGTACTGAATTGAGGGCTATAAACTATGGATAGGGTGGAATAAATAAATAGATGCTAAGTGTGACAAGAAGTTAGATAAAGACATAAATTAACAAATACTAGGGTAGGCTGAGTCACATCTTCACTCGGCTGTTGGCTAGTTTCGAATGCGAAAATGAGAGATGATGTTGCACTGTTGATCCATAGGAATGCCACTTAGGAAGGAATACTGTAATAATCTCATATGTATACTCATGTAAAGATATTTTCTGTTTGTGTGGTTGTTATCGTGTTTCAAATATATAAAAAATGTTGTTTCAAAAAAGAAAAAGACCCTGGTATGCTGCTTGATTGTACGTCTTGATTATATGTATCTTCTGTACTAAGCTAGCCATCTAGTATTTTAATTTCTACTCAATAAATTCCTTTATCTCCATAACAATTCCTTCTGATCTCTGCTTGAAACCATGCCACACTCAACATTCTTTTCCCTGTTTTAATTGTCATTTTAATCCTAAATAAAACAGTTTAGATAGTATTTTGTAATTACTGTTTAACAGGGAGATGGGTTACTAATTATACAACTCGTCTTTACTCCATGTTTCCATAATATTTGTATTATTTTTTCCTTATTTTATTTTACTTTAATTAAAGATATAATGACAAACCTATTTCAAAACATTTTACAGTAGTTTTATTATACAATGTTATAAAACAATTAAAAACGGAAGGGGGAATGAAAGAAACGGAAAGGGGAAAAGGAAAGCAAAGGAAAAAAAAGTTGCTGTAGTACAATGTTTTATCAAGTTCCATGGGCAATTCATATACTTATACTACAGTAGTCAACATGAATTTAGAGTTAATTCTGGCTTTGGTGAAGCTTTCTGAGTTTCAAGAACCAGTCTCTTGGTAACCATATTAGCAAGGACAATCTGATATCTTCCATCCCATTCAAGATTTCCTAATTTGTCAACAAACTTTTAGGAGAGTATGGCATATATACATATGTGTGTGTGTGTGTGTGTGTGTGTGTATATATATATATATATATATATATATATATATACGTATGCTTACCAACTGACATATCCATGGACATGTTTGCTCTCAATAAGTTCTAATCTGGAGACATCTTCTTCAATAATGGAGCATGTGTGCATACTCATCCTGACAATGCCACCACTGCACTTGTTTTAATTTTTTTTTAACAACTTTGTTAATTTATCACAAAAGATACAGGTGAACATACGTTGATATAAAAGAAAATAAACCATATTAACATGTTCCTATTGGAAATTTGTGCCTTTTTACTTTTGGACAACAGTTTCTTAGACAGACCGATGGTCTGATCTCACCAGGAAAAACTTGCTATGGGGGTGGTGCAGCGGTCACCCAGGTTGGTAAGAACCAAGTCCAGAATGTTATCTCCCCTTGTGGGGGATGAGACGAGCTGGTCTAATGCATTAGAATTGATGAAGTCAAGGAATCGTTGGGTGAGTGCATTAGTGCAGGAATAATTCACCCAGTCTATGGTGGGGTAGTTGACTAATATAGGATCAGGGTGTTAAGGGGTACCTTGATTGAGTCAAGTAGGTCCAGGTAGGAGAAGTGGGTGTCCCGAGTCATGGAGGAGGGTCTATAGCTGGCTATAAATTGGATGGGTATCTTGCCAACTGTCAGTTGCACTTGAAATAGTTCAAGTGTGTCATGCTGGCAAACAAGTCTGGAGGTGTGCCTGTCCTTAATGAAGATAGAGACTCCACCACCCTTAGTCTTTCTAACCTCATTTTGGAGTCAGATTGTATGGAATGAGGTATAGCCTGGTAAGGCAGGGGTGCTCTCAGCAGTCTTTAACCAAGTTTCTGTGACTGCACAGATGTCAGCATCTTCCAGTGTGAGGACAGCCTCCAGTGAGTGCATTTTCAGGTTAAGGCTCCTAGCATTAAGCAGCATGACCTTCAATTTGCTTTTTTACAGATATTTTACGTTGGAAGATTTGTCTTTGGGACATTGCCTAAAAAAGGCACAATGGGTGAGGCAAGAGCCTTGGCCAGGATCCAGAAACCCAGGGGTGACAGATGGAGGCCATCTCTGGCAAAGCATTGAGGCCTTTCAACCATGTCATCCCAGGCAGACAGTTACTGGATCCCCTTGGAATGTCAACAGAAACTAAGTGAATTGTTAAAGTCAATTATTTTTTGTTGGTATTGTTGTATCATTCATGGTGAAGGTAGGATGCTGCTTAGGGCTAGGGTCATACCTGCCTGGGACACATACTCTGTGAGCTCAATCATGTCTCTCATCATATAGTCCAGGGAGGTGCGTCTGAAATCATTCACACCAACATGAACAGAGTCATACTTGTACCTGTTGTGGACAGACTTGAGTGTGTGCATGATGTGGAGGATTCTGGGTCCTTATTAACTTGTTTGATGACCATAAATTCAAAACTATGGGTTTCACATTCTGATACATGCTTATATAATGCATTTGTCGCTTTTGCCTTTTTAATATGTAGTAAATATTCATACATCCAATCCCTTATTCTTCTAGTGGTCATTCCTACATAAAGTGCCTCACAAACTTTACAATTAGCAAGATAAACCACAATTCTGGAATCATAATTATAGTGGCCATTTAGTTGATAAGTATTCCCCCTTACTGTAAATTTTCCTCCTTTTTGACATATGGGCATTGTGGACAGCGTCCACACTACATATACCATAATTGACTTTATTCCTTTCACAAAATCTATTATTATATGCTTCCTTGCTCTCAAAATAATCTCTAAAAGCCTTATCTTTTTATATACTACATTCAATTTACTACCCATTTTATTCCTAATAAGGCTGTCACTCATTAGGAACACCCAATATTTATTAAGACTCTCCACTATAGCCTTACTATCTAAAGTAAAGGTCAATGCACATAGTTGATTATCCTTAAAATTATTTGGTAAATTTGGGCTTATCATATTTGTTTCTAAATTAATTTCCCTTCCTTTAGGAGATATAATCTTACATTTATTCACTAATTTCAGTGTTGCTGGTCTTCCTGATCATTTCCATCTCCCAACACCAGACTCTAGTTCAAGTCGAAGGTACTCCTTACCCAACTCTTCTAGTCAACTCTTGTGCTTTTTTCTGTCTCTCAAGCATTTCCCTTGGGACCTTACAAAAGGATTCACTGGAAAAGTCTCAGCCCCTTCTGTTTGATGGCTCAGTTTTTGATGGATAAACTTTTTTGTGTTCTCCTTAGGCTGTTCTGCATCAAAATAATCTTTAGATCCTCCAAGAAAAAACCTTCTGAAGATAGCTGGATACAGCAGCATGAATCTGTGGAATCAGCTGGGGTAAATTTGATTCTGTTCTGCCTAGTGTACAGTGAAGTCATCTTCCATAGACATTCTTCTGTCTCTAATTTTTAATACTTTGTCCTTCTGTCACAGTGTTGTCAAGATCAACTCTTTCTCCTGGTACGATAGCATCTTTACCAATATATGATTTGGCTGCTTTACCATGGCCAGGTTTGAAGCATACACTATGTGCCTTTCCAATTAACAAATACTGCTGTGAAATACCAGTCCAGCTGCTTATTTCTGCTTTCATAAAAATGAATACAATCTGTTCCTTCCAATTTCTCTGGTACAGCAGAATATCTTGGGTTTTCTCTGCATGCTCTGTCATCTAATGCTGACATTTTTTGAAACAGCTCTTCTTAAGAAGTTGCACACACAGACAGCATTTTCTTCATTTTAACCTCTGTTTTTTATAGTTTTATCAGCTCAATTGAATAGCTAGGAAAAACGTATTCAAATTTTCCAGCCTTTTGTTATTTGAGTTTTTATATTCCTTCACCATTTCATTGACTTTCATCAGCTCTGAGTACACTTGACTTATTTTTTCCTCTAAATTACTGGAAGCCATCTCTTGTACAAAAGCTGAAGCTTAAACTGCTTTTTGCTGAACAGCTGCAGGATTCTTCCCAGTCAATGTTTTCTCTTCAGCTTTTCTAGCTGACTTTCTTTCAGTCTCTCTAAGTTTATTTTTTGCTGGCATCCAGGCAGTGTACTTACTAGCCAGTAACTAAATTTTACTAAAACAGGCAGAATTACTAGCTCTTAGTTTTCAGTTTCTTTTTTTCACACTGGGAGAGCTGAAAGTAAGCTGTTGATCAGTGTGCAGCTATATTGGAAGTTACACTTGTTTCAAATTTCATCAAAATAGTATAGGTGGTGTAAAATGAAACCCATATGTAATCTTATATTGAACTCATGCATTGCATAAAGATTTGTAAATGTACATAATATAGTTAATATTGTTACATTTGTTTACAATACAATCAGTATTAAGTGCAGTTTCCCACTTTTGTTTTCCTTGAAAATACTGTAGAATGATATATTATGCAATGTATTATGTACCACTTGCAGTCCACGTCTTCTTCCATAAAATGTGTAATTTCAAAAATGACTTGTTATATGGTGTGACAACATTCCTAACCTTATTGTATAACTTGGTTATTAAATCATGTGTATATTCCAAAAGAGTTGCTCTCAGTGCAAGTCTGCCCTGTTTCCAAATGACTTGCTTTCAACATAAGTGACCTACTTCTGTGTAAGGCTTATCTATCTACAAACAGGCTTACACCAGGAGCAGATTCCAAAAGACCTGCTCTCATCCTGCTTTCAATGTAAGTGGTCGCTTATACTGAGAGCAAGTCTTTGGCAATCAGGCCCCATGTCTAGCACTACTAGGTGCATTCTAATTTTCTAAGGTTATTCCTGAAAAAGAATGGAAAAATGTATCACGTCAATAGAAACAAATAATGAATTTGATGCAATTCCCAAGGTATTCCTGCATGTTTAAATACACTACATAAAAGTAAGAGTATTTAAAGAAATGGATGAAATCCAGCTTCCATAGAAAACAACCCAGGTAAAGGGAATTGGGAGTTACAAATAACAAATTTGATCAAATTATGAACAAATACAGTTTTGTACTGAATATTTACGCTATTCAAAAAGATGTAGTTTTATATTTTTTAATGTATGGTAATGATAAACCATCATAGTCTGTGAGGACACAATAAATATCCTATGGTATTCTCAGTGAACCTCCTCTCCAAAGAAATTTATAAACTGTAAATGCTGCGGTGGTACGGCGGTAGCATTGTTACCTCACAGCAACAGGTTCTCCCGTTCGATTCTCGGCTGGGCTTGGGAGTGCCTTCTGTATGGAGTCTGCATGTCCTCCCCACGGTTGGGTAGCATTCGAAAGACATGCGTGCGTAAATGGGCATGCCTTCGTTGAAGGTTGGGCATCGATCTGGCACCTTGGCATTTCGTAAAAATCTACTGCCAATCATTAGCGGACCGGAGTTCCGCTGTGGCGACCCCTTACCGGGAAAAGCCGAAAGACAAACAACAACAACTCTTTATTTCATTGAGCCATGTTGTGGGGGGGGGGTGACAATTCTGCAACAGAAACAAAATTGCAGGCAAAATCAATGTTAACTCTTCCCAATAATGAATAAAACATGTAATTCAAACTATTTATAATTCTACTACAAACCCATATGTTCTACCACACTAAACAAATCCGAAGTCAGGTCATTTATTCTAACATTAACAAAAATTCCAAATGCCAAATAATTTAGATTTTTATTTTAATTAAGCCAAGTTCAATCTACTCCTGCAACAGTGGTTCGGTTGGTTATTTCTTACCACCTTCATAACTTCATCATCAGAAATGTCTATCGATTTCATCCATATCCTGTTTTGATAATATTTTATCAAGATTATTAATATCCTCTCCTGAACTTTTTCTTCCAAAGTGTTTATTACTGCTAATAATTTATTTTATCATATTAATTACACATCTTTTTAATTATCTACTCTGATTGTTTCCATATAATTGTCTTTCTTCATATTACACAAAAGGGATACATACCATCACCATCTTTCAGATGAGACAGATAGCATGTGAACTGTTACAGCTCTCCTATCTCCCTTGCGGTAAAAGTACTTCTCCTTCACTTACAAAAAGAAATGAGAAAAGGTAAAATTTGTTCTTTAAAGCATAGGTCTGCAACTTGAAAAATTAACAGTCACTGTTCAGGCCAAAAAAAAAAAAAAGAAAATTTGAAGGCAACTCACAATAAGAGAGTTAAATTTACAAAAAGGAAGGAGATTTCAGGGGCAGACAAAAAAAAACTGAAAGGGTATGCAAGACATTTTCACACACAAATGGCATGGTCAGTGTTTGTCCAGTTTGAATTGTATGACATAAAAGACAGTATTCTTATTCAGTTCTGGTCTCAATGGTAAACATTCGGGACAACAGGAGAAGGAAATATAGTTTGAGCATTCAGCATTTCAAGCTCCTGTCTGCGGCATAAGTGGGGCTTCCATTGCTTTATGCTGCTTAGTGTGAAGTTCAGTTACTGTGTGGTCTAGTCATCTTTTATTCACATGAAGAAGCAGAGCTAAAACTAAAGCAATCTAATTCAGACTCAGCAGGATCCTGAAATTTACTGCTTCAAATCCAAAACAGACTGGGAAGCAGTGTTGCAGAAAATCGAGAGATATTTCCATTCTTCCACTGGAAATGAATGGAGGAGCAGGGAGAAGACATTTATGTTTGGTTAAGCAGGAGAGTATTGAGGGAGATGTACATCAGGATGGAGCTTTGTACTGAGGGAGATGTACATCAGGATGGAGCTTTGTACTGAGGGAGATGTACATCAGGATGGAGCTTTGTACTGAGGGACATGTACATCAAGATGGAGCTTTGTACTGAGGGAGATGTACATCAGGATGGAGCTTTGTACTGAGGGACATGTACATCAGGATGGAGCTTTGTACTGAGGGAGATGTACATCAAGATGGAGCTTTGTACTGAGGGAGATGTACATCAGGATGGAGCTTTGTACTGAGGGAGATGTACATCAGGATGTAGCTTTGTACTGAGGGAGATGTACATCAAGATGGAGCTTTGTACTGACGGAGATGTACATCAGGATGGAGCTTTGTACTGAGGGACATGTACATCAGGATGGAGCTTTGTACTGAGGGACATGTACATCAGGATGGAGCTTTGTACTGAGGGACATGTACATCAGGATGGAGCTTTGTACTGAGGGAGATGTACATCAGGATGCAGCTTTGTACTGAGGGAGATGTACATCAGGATGGAGCTTTGTACTGAGGGACATGTACATCAAGATGGAGCTTTGTACTGAGGGAGATGTACATCAGGATGGAGCTTTGTACTGAGGGACATGTACATCAGGATGAAGCTTTGTACTGAGGGAGATGTACATCAAGATGGAGCTTTGTACTGAGGGAGATGTACATCAGGATGGAGCTTTGTACTGAGGGAGATGTACATCAGGATGTAGCTTTGTACTGAGGGAGATGTACATCAAGATGGAGCTTTGTACTGACGGAGATGTACATCAGGATGGAGCTTTGTACTGAGGGACATGTACATCAGGATGGAGCTTTGTACTGAGGGACATGTACATCAGGATGGAGCTTTGTACTGAGGGACATGTACATCAGGATGGAGCTTTGTACTGAGGGACATGTACATCAGGATGGAGCTTTGTACTGGGGGAGATGTACATCAGGATGGAGCTTTGTACTGGGGGAGATGTACATCAGGATGGAGCTTTGTACTGGGGGAGATGTAAATCAGGGTGGAGCTTTGTACTGAGGGACATGTACATCAAGATGGAGCTTTGTACTGAGGGAGATGTACATCAGGATGGAGCTTTGTACTGAGGGAGATGTACATCAGGATGGAGCTTTGTACTGAGGGAGATGTACATCAGGATGGAGCTTTGTACTGAGGGAGATGTACATCAGGATGGAGCTTTGTACTGAGGGAGATGTACATCAGGATGGAGCTTTGTACTGAGGGAGATGTACATCAGGATGGAGCTTTGTACTGAGGGAGATGTACATCAGGATGGAGCTTTGTACTGAGGGAGATGTACATCAGGATGGAGCTTTGTACTGAGGAGATGTACATCAGGATGGAGCTTTGTACTGAGAGACGGTACATCAGGATGGAGCTTTGTACTAAGGGACGGTACATCAGGATGGAGCTTTGTACTGAGGGACGTGTACATCAGGATGGAGCTTTGTACTGAGGGACGGTACATCAGGATGGAGCTTTGTACTGAGGGGCATGTACATCAGGATGGAGCTTTGTACTGAGGGAGATGTACATCAGAATGGAGTTTGTACTGAGGGAGATGTACATCAGAATGGAGCTTTGTACTGGGGGAGATGTACATCAGGATGGAGCTTTGTACTGAGGGACATGTACATCAGGATGGAGCTTTGTACTGAGGGAGATGTACATCAGGGTGGAGCTTTGTACTGAGGGACACGTACATCAGGATGGAGCTTTGTACTGAGGGACACGTACATCAGGATGGAGTTTTGTACTGAGGGACATGTACATCAGGATGAAGCTTTGTACTGAGGGAGATGTACATCAGGATGGAGCTTTGTACTGAGGGAGATGGACATCAGGATGGAGCTTTGTACTGACGGAGATGCACATCAGGATCGAGCTTTGTACTGAGGGACATGTACATCAGGATGGAGCTTTGTACTGAGGGACATGTACATCATGATGGAGCTTTGTACTGAAGGAGATGTACATCAGGATGGAGCTTTGTACTTATGGAGATGTACATCAGGATGGAGCTTTGTACTGAGGGAGATGTACATCAGGATGGAGCTTTGTACTGAGGGAGATATACATCAGGATGGAGCTTTGTACTGAGGGACATGTACATCAGGATGGAGCTTTGTACTGAGGGAGATATACATCAGGATGGAGCTTTGTACTGAGGGAGATGTACATCAGGATGGAGCTTTGTACTGAGGGAGATGTACATCAGGATGGAGCTTTGTACTGAGGGAGATGTACATCAGGATGGAGCTTTGTACTGAGAGACGTGTACATCAGGATGGAGCTTTGTACTAAGGGACGTGTACATCAGGATGGAGCTTTGTACTGAGGGACGTGTACATCAGGATGGAGCTTTGTACTGAGGGACGTGTACATCAGGATGGAGCTTTGTACTGAGGGGCATGTACATCAGGATGGAGCTTTGTACTGAGGGAGATGTACATCAGAATGGAGTTTGTACTGAGGGAGATGTACATCAGAATGGAGCTTTGTACTGGGGGAGATGTACATCAGGATGGAGCTTTGTACTGAGGGACATGTACATCAGGATGGAGCTTTGTACTGAGGGAGATGTACATCAGGGTGGAGCTTTGTACTGAGGGACACGTACATCAGGATGGAGCTTTGTACTGAGGGACACGTACATCAGGATGGAGCTTTGTACTGAGGGACATGTACATCAGGATGAAGCTTTGTACTGAGGGAGATGTACATCAGGATGGAGCTTTGTACTGAGGGAGATGCACATCAGGATGGAGCTTTGTACTGAGGGAGATGCACATCAGGATGGAGCTTTGTACTGAGGGACATGTACATCAGGATGGAGCTTTGTACTGAGGGACATGTACATCATGATGGAGCTTTGTACTGAGGGAGATGTACATCAGGATGGAGCTTTGTACTGAAGGAGATGTACATCAGGATGGAGCTTTGTACTTAGGGAGATGTACATCAGGATGGAGCTTTGTACTGAGGGAGATGTACATCAGGATGGAGCTTTGTACTGAGGGAGATATACATCAGGATGGAGCTTTGTACTGAGGGACATGTACATCAGGATGGAGCTTTGTACTGAGGGAGATATACATCAGGATTGGGCTTTGTACTGAGGGAGATGTACATCAGGATGGAGCTTTGTACTGAGGGAGTTGTACATCAGGATGGAGCTTTGTACTGATGGAGATGTACATCAGGATGGAGCTTTGCTGTTTTCAGCCAAATTGTCTCAAAGTGTATCTTATTATGGTAGCTTTCTGTGCAGTACAAAACTTTGCTATATCTTTTGTGTTATGGAAGTTTAAACATATCACCATCTAAGGGTTCCAGTTGCCTGATTCGATCAGTACACCTTCCTGAAGTCCAGGAAAACAGCCCAAGTAATTTTGAGTAGTTTAATGAACAGAAAACTAGTGTTCTTCAGATGTGTTCAAGAAAAAGTGCCAAATATCAATAGACTATGTAAAGATCCTGTTGTTTTTGGGTTTATCGAAAGCAGCTTCTGGTTACAAAGTGAGACATTTTGGGGGTAAATGAAGGATACTAACTCAAAGAACAGTACGACTTAGTTGGAATGCAGAAGTTGTGCGTGTTGGAATCAGGGAAAGTGCTTCAGGCAAACTTCAAGTAGTGAATGAACTCTCTATTGCCTGCTTAATAGCGTGTTCTGGAGTTGTTGGAATGTGATTGTTTGTATATTGGCAGGGAGCTTATTTTACAGCACAGCATGCACTGATCCACCATGCTTAGAGCTGCAGGCATTACAGAAAGGGGAGTGTGTTTCTGTGCACAGGAGAATTAACTGAATAATTAACTGTGTAATTATACTGAAAAGTTGTAAATTAAATGTACTTTATTGGTTAGGACTTGGGTTATAAAGTTTTTATTTCTTTTTATTCCATCTCTCAACTTTGAACAAGCTGTTAGCTACATTAATGAAATGCATATTCAAGGAATGAGGAAGCCAGTGAGCAACAACGGGATTCTATTATTACATGCTCAACTTCTCTGGACTTTTTCTCCCTATTTACTGTCCCTGCTATGAATAAACAACAATACAGCATTTAAAACATTTTAAATCAACTGTTTCTCTTTCCTAGAGCAGTACCTTACTCTACCGCGGTAGTTTCACTTTCAAAAAAACTTTTATCCCACCCTGGAAAAGCTTGCTGCAGTCTCCAATTCATTGATGTCATCAAGGCCAATGAAATCCAGGCAGTTTCCTGGCCAATTCCTTCCCCAAACTGAAATCACCACAACCGTCCTAAAAACCCACCCATGCTGTGATGTCCTGGTCCTTCCACTACCCATACAGAAAATAAAGGCTAGAACAAAGAAACAGAACATGAGTCAAGTCTCCTACTGTGAGCTGTCAATCACAGCAGGTAACCACTCAAAATACTCTTAACACTACAACAGCTAGGGAAGTTAGGTGTGAAGGGGGTGGGAGATGAGACAAAGTAGTACAATTCAGGCTTCACAAAAGACTGCAGTTTAGCCATTCTAAAAAGAAGCAGCAGTAAAAAGCACTTTGAAAGTCTGTTCTGTGGTATTTGCACTGTTTGTATTTTAAGTAGTCATTGACTATGTATGAAATGTTACTTAAAACTAACTGACTGAAAGATAGCAGTGTATCCATGCAAAATCAGTGCAGTGACAAGAGTTAAGGAATAAAGAGGCCTGCTTGATGTATTTTTACAGACAAGCACTGCATTGTGGGATACCTAGAGGCAGACTAAACAATCAGGATCACTTCAAGATGCAAGACCCCATGTGGTTAGACTCAGAAATTATATATAAAAATATTTAAAATCCTGCAAATAGTCCCAGAGTGGTGTTAAAATGTAGGAAACACCAAACTATGATGAAATAAACATGTGTTTTGAGTCTGTGGGTACAGTTCTTCTTTAAAGCAAAAAAGATCTTTAAATATAAGGAGATGTGATTATAAAATGCAGAGATTACAATCTAAAATATCTATTTGACATCTAGAACTGTATATGCACAACCCTCAAAACAGATGACTATGCTTTTCTCACTATGAATTCACTAACACCTCCATATCTTAGCAGGTTATAAGTAGTTCTCACTTTAATGATACCTACTACTAATATATGCTCTTCTACCTTTTCAGCCAACACTTGATACTATTTATTTCCTCTGTTGTGTCCTTCCAGAACATTCTCTTCTTTCTAATAATAATCAGCTCTCTCTCCATGTCCCTCCTACTCGATATTTCCCCTCATCTCATTCTATTCCTCCATCTATTTTGGCACCAGAATAGTCTGTTATTTCTGACATCCAAATATTATTAGAAATATAGTCAATATTTTGAAAAACGGTGTATTATTCAACACAGTCTACCCACTTCTGCAGTGTGTCTTGTTACTTGCAGTACATATTGTATTCTTGATCGCAACTTACTCAAGTAATATTCTTTAAATTTATTTCAGTCTGTGTTTTATCTGTTGTGTGGATTTTCTCTCCTTGTATATAATTACTTATCAACTGTAAAATGTTTTTATGTGTGTTTTTGTGGAGCCTTTCTCCCCACCTCATTGTAATTTAATTCAATTTAATCTGCTGCAGGGCTTTCTGCCCTTCTATATAATTATTCAACTACTGTTTAAATGTTTTTGAATTTGCTGTGGGTCTAATCTCAATGGTCCTCTCCTAAAAATGGACTATTGGCTCAGTTGGACTCTTCCAGTTATCAAAGGACAAATAAATAAATACAAAGGCTATTTTGGGTGAAAACACGTTGGATGCATTTGAGGCCCAGAAAGACTTGTTTTATAATGCACGAACAATGTCAGCCTTTGAAGATGTACAGTTTTTAATACATAAATTAGATTATTGTGTACCAATGGAGCTAAATCAGACTAAGAATTGTGAAAATTAAGGTTGCAAGCCCAGTTCTGTCGTGGGGCAGAGGTGTCAGTTCCATAGATGCTGATAGGAAGTAAGACTAAGGCTAGGAGGAGATGAGATAAAAATGGTGATGTATAATCAATCTGCAGGGAAGTCTCTAGGAACAGACAGTATTTCTGAGAAAGTTTGGAAATTAGGAGGAAAGAAAGTGCCAAAAATCTGAAAGGTTTTGTTTAACAGTATTTTAAAAGGAAGGTAGGCACCAACATCCTGGAAAAAAAGCTGTGGTGGCTAGAATACCTAAAAACCTCTCTGATTCAGCTTCATTTAAGCTCATCTCAATTCTAAACAAGGATTATAAAGTGTTTGTCTGTAATGGCTAAAAGAATGGGAAAGATGTTGCCAAAAGTGATAGATATGGGTCAATGTGGTTTTGTGAAGGGAAGGCAAACATTTGACAACATTAGTAGAACAATGATGACCCAGAGGGAAGCAGTATGTATGAAAATATCACTGTTATTGGTGGTGCCTAATGCAGAGAAAGCATTTGACAGAGTAAGCTGAGATTTTGTGAGTAGTGTAATGGAAGCATTTGTATTCCCTAATACAATAATAAAGTTAATTAGAAGGATCTAAAAAGGACTGGAGGCAAAAATCAAAGTGGGAGGGTTCCTCTATGAAATTGTGTCTGACCAAAGGAACCAGGCAGGGGTGTCCCGTTTCCCCTTTATTATTTACATTACATTGAGAACCATTGGCAAAGAAAATAATGGACTCAGAAATACAAGGATTTAATTGGTATGCTGTTAAAGAAAAATTGTCCATTATTTGCAGATGATATTATTCTGTATCTGATGGAACCAGAAAAGGACATTTTAGTGTTGTGGAATATTCTGAAACAGTTCCATTTTTTTCAGAATATAAAATTAATGAAGATAAAACAAAGGCTACAGTTATATACTATGTACTACACTTGAATTGGCCTAGCAATAGCCATATTTATGAGTACATGATAAAGTGAAGTATTTAAGAGTAAAAAGAATTAGGTTACAGCAGCTAAGGATATGTGGGAAGAGACTAAACAAAAGAAAATACAAAAACTGAGAAACTCAAAGCTCTGGCCTATGGATATGGATAGCAGGATATAAGCAATAAAAATGTTTTAGTGCCTTTAGTTTTATAAAAAGGTCAGATATATATTTTATCAAGTAGAGAAATTGTAGACAATAATTAATAAAGAGGTGAAGAATTTTATTTGGGAGGGGAAGACGGCAATTGTCAATTAGGATAAGTTGATCCTCCCAACAGAACAAGGAAGTTTAGAATTATTGTATTGAAGAAGATATTTCAGAGCTACACATTTAGGGCTCTTATACATAACAAAAGCAGAAAGCTGATAGAGATGACTGCAATTAGGGGTACAGAGAATAGACAGGAGGGGGCTGGAATTTACTGAAGGAAGCTGAGAAAGGAACCAAGTTATTGGGAACAAATAATTAGAGAAGGAAAGGGAAGATCAGAATATAGACAAAGAGAAAAGGATAGGGGAATCGTAAATGAAAAACCTGCACTGGCTAAATTTTTAATGGAATCTAGAGCAGAAGTTACTGTTAAAAAGGAGATAATTGGTAGGGCATATCAAATATTGTATGATAACTATAGGAATCAATCAGAAGAGGTCAGAAAAGATAGAGATTAGATATGCAATTCACAAAAAAAAAAAAAAACAATGGGAGGACATATGTATGGCTCTCAACTATGCAACGAAATCAAGAAAATTTAGGATTTTTGCTTGGAAGTGTTTACATAGATGCTTTTACACCCCCAAACAGACTCCAAAGATTTTTTTCAGGTAGATGGCAAATGTTGGAGGCATGATGGGAAAGAAAGAGCTAACTGGGAACATATGTTTTGGAAATGTAATTTGTTGGCAGATTTTCAAACTACCCTAGAAAGTACTATGTCAGGAATACTGGGTAAGCAATTGTGTACAACTGAAGAAATTATTTTTTGAGCTGGGTTACAGGATCTTAACTGCTTAGACAAAGTAAGGCCCTGTTAAGTTTAATTCTGGTGCCTCTCAAAAAAAAAAAAAAAAACAATTACTATAAAATGGAAAGCAAAATCTAAACCAACTATATTTGAAGTAGTGAATATTGTAACAGAGATAAAAGACCTGGAGTTGGGATCTTTAGAAAAGGGTGGTAGCAAATTACATAGAAAAAAATGAAATTATGGGAGCAATGCATGCAGAAAAATGTTTTGTAGGAGGAATGAAGTTTAACAGAATGCAGAAATTGAATAATTTATGTAATATTGCTTAGATTATACATTACATATATTGTTAAATATCATATAATGTTTATAAATGTGAACTTGTTAGTATGGTTAGGTTCATAGGTTGGTACTAGGCTATCGGCCCTAGGGCCCATACAAGCCTAGCCATAACAATTCCCTGGATATTTCTTCCCACAATATTTACTTCCCTGGACCCCTGTCTAGCAGGGTGACTGACGTGATGCCTGGGGTGAATTTCCTATCTCCCATCCAATCGTCAAGGTTCCTTTTGAAGAGGGCCAAAGAGGCACTCTGCTTGACATGTATGAGCAGTCTATTCCAGAGTCTGGGTTAGTCTCTGGGTCAGAAACCTATCCCTCCAGCATGTTTTGTTCATTGTGATGACAAGGTTTAGATCCCTGGAGAGTGTGGCTCTGAGGGATTGGGATTTCTTTAAGTGTAGCATGTTCAACAGCTCTGGGTTTGACATGGCCTTGTATGTTAAGCAGAGATCGCCTCTGAGTAGATGATATGTGACAGAGTATAGCTGGCGTTTTTTTTAGATGGCCAGCACAGGGCATCTGCTTTAGGCCTCTGATTCTTTCAGTGAGGTATTTCTGCGGCCTTTCAAAAGCATTGATCCCTACACAGACAAACAAACACACATACACAGAGTTTCACAGTTGCCATGTCTGGGATTAAAACTCTTACCTAACTAGTACATCACACTACAGCATTACACAGTTATAGCATGCGCCACAGACCATAAGTTTGCCTAGGTCAAATGATAATAAAGGTGTTTAAAAAAAAAAGTAGTAAGACAAAGGCTGGGATTCAAAAACATTGTTGTGTAGCATGCGATGCATGCTTGCTCTGAAAGACTGGCGCAGCGTTGTCTTAACTCATTCTCCCACATATTACATTCCACTGCAGTGAGTCTAAATGTGCTACAGAAAATACACGCAAATGTCAGAATGTATAAAGACATGCAGATGGTTTTCACTTTTGTTTAATAAGCAAAATGAAAATAAAACGGTATGGAAACAATAATTTCAGCAGATAGTTAAAACGATACATAATTAAAACAATAAATAAAAGAAATTATCAGCCATCATAAACATTGTAGAAGAAAATGTTCAGAAAGAGGATATTAATAACCATGACAAAAACAAGATATGAAAATGAGGACTTAATAATATTAAAATGTATGCAAGGTGATAAAAGTCTCAATTCATTGTCATCTATAGAGAAAAGTGCATACCTGTCAAAAGACATGTTTTTCTTGAATATAGTGAAAATGCTCAGAGATGCAGCAGCCATTGCATAGCAGCGTACCATCAACCTTGGCAATCATACAGCAGTGTTCTGTCAATGTTAGTGCCACTTCTTCCCACCACTATGTGCGAAGTACCAGCTGGCCCAAACGCAAATGGTACCCTAAGTCACAGTCTCACATATCAAGAAATTACTGGTCACTTTACAGTCAATTAGGAGATTGTATAGGACTTGGCTGATATGTGCAACCTGCACACACAGAATCAATAAGACTGTATGGCATTCCCATAACTGTGGTATCCAAAGTATATATAGCTCTCCTCATACTGGTTACAGGGACCTTTCAGTGACCATCTGGTAGCATGATGGACATCTCACTGGATTTCATATTTAGAATTTTCAACAAGTTCCTTTATATAATGCTTCTACAAGTGGAGGCTCACATATGGTTCCCAGCACACCACAGGACAAAGAACATTATGTTTGCCTTCCATACCTCTCAGCTGTCCAGATTTTCACAGAAAGTCCAGACTTTTGCCTTATATTTTTGGTCTGCTCCTAATAAAATGAGGAAATAAGTGGTTTTCACTGATAATTAAAGACACTAATTAATAACACAGATTTCACTTTCCTTCAGAAAATGTATGTTAACACAAAACCTGTTATTCTAGAAACATTCTAACTTTATAAAAACAATATTTAAAATGTATTCCTATTTTTGGGCCTTTATCCCCCATTATTTTAGGCTTTCTTGTGCTAAGAGTTGCAGAGGTATGCTGCCTTCTACGACACTCCCTTGGGATACTGTTTGCCACAGACATGCACCAATAAAGGTCCCAACTTGCCCACAGCCATAACGGTTTGAGAACAGGAAAGTCCACTATTCCATGACCTACCAGGTAGTGTGTGACATTCATAGAATCATAACTGTCTGCAAAACACTCTGGCAGTTCACATCATTCACATATGTGGCACACATTTCGGCTACATCACCATTTCCTGTCTACTGAAACTCCACAGGACAATCTATTTAGTAAATGCAGGCACTGTCACTAATGTTAGTGCACACTGCAAAATTTCTACTGGGCCCAAATACAGAGCTAAAGGGGGCCATGCAATGAGCTGTCCATGCTAGCTGACCCTCAGTTCTGCAATGGAAATTACCAACAAGCATTCCTGCCTCATCCCCTCAAGCACGTAAAGTAGTTTCTCTGGTCTCCACTGGAGAAACTGTTCACTGTCTAAGCACCCACATCCCTCCCCTCCCACCAGAGACAGACACTAGCCACCATTTGAATTCCATTTCCTTGGACTGCAGTAAGTATTTCATCCCTATCTACCACAAAGCCACATTACAGTTTGGCCAAACACCAACATAACATTGCACATAGACAAAATTGCAATATCATACAGCATGTATCCGTGCTGCTCAAAGCCTACTTCTGCTACCTTGGCACATCAGAGGGTGCTCTCCAGTGTGCCAGGCTGATGCACTTTTGCTACCTTGGCACAGCATGGGGGTGCCCTCCAATGTGTCAGGTTCGTTCTTGGTGGTGTTCGGTGGGTGCATTTAGACATGACAGCCCTTTATAGCTTAAATTACTACTGCTAGGTTGCTTCTTGATCTCCCCTGTCTGAAAGTAGGTTCATACTAGGCTATCTGCCCTAGGGCATTTATAAGCCTAGTGAAAACAAAAACCAGAAGACAAAATTACCCTGTACTTGTGAACGCCAAGGGAATTCTTGTATAGTCCACACTTGTAAATTCTCTGCACTCAAATGGCTGCTGTAGACAGAATCCAGGATAAAATCAGTTATGTTAGATACTAAATAAATGTCCACAAAGAGGTCCTATATGACAAAATATCCATATGAATCAAGTAGTAAAAAAGATTTCTCCAAAAGCTTTATTGAACCAATACTGTGAAGCGCTTTTCGTCACACTAATAGTGGGACTTCTTCAGACAAACAGATTCTAACAAAAACCAAGGTTTAAATACTGGTTTTGGCACCAAAAAAGGTGCCGTTGCTAGGTTACAGTTCTGTGCTTCAATTAGTTAAAGGTATAGTGTCCTAACAGCTAATGAGGTGAATCTATGAATGAATTTAAAACAAAATCAACAAAACTTCAGAACCATTAAAAAGATTAAAAGACACCATGACAGTCTATTCATGAGCACAAAGAGCACAAAATATAGCTGAGTTTGTGGTGGATGTTTATCGGCTCGGTATTAATCTAATTACAGAAAATGTAAATTGCATGCGGGACTTTTCACTTTGTGATTTTTAGTAAAAATAATGGAAGAATGGGAGACAGAAAATGGGGGATATATTATCTGGGTTCCAGGACTCAGCAGACTTGAATTTAGGAGTTGAAGCAAACTGGAAGAATGCTTTTACAGCTAGTATGGAAGATTTACAAATTAGTAAATGGAGTGGCTAGATGGCGGTGGTAGCTGTTGGCAATAGTTAGGTGTGAATGAATGGGGGATGGCTAGCTGCAACCTTCATACAATTCATTTCAATAAGAATCACATTTTTATTTACTGTTGATATTATATTGCAAGTATCCCTATTACGTAAGTTTTGTGCTGTACTAAATTTACAAATTTCCTTCATCTAAAGTTGCAAAAAAAATGAAAATATGAATTTCCCCCACTTCTTTCCAAATAACTGTATGTTAATTTAAAGACAAGCCCTCCCAAGTAATGTCCAGAGCAACAGCCATTATGTCACAGAGAGCTGAAGAGCTGATGTTGTCATATGAGCATCATAAGGTATAAATGCTACATACTACTGGGGTGCCACTCACCAAATGGCAGGAGATACCTATAGCCCTGCATTTCTATGGATAAGGACCATGCCCAGTCAAGGGACCAACTATGGCATGACCCCTGCTGGAACACTGCAGAACTCCTGCTGTTCTGCCTGGTTCTCAACACCAGCTCAGCCAGAGCTAAAGCTAGGACTTTTCCCACTGGTAGTTGGCACCAAGGAAGGATAAAAGCAAGGCCTAGGAGTTATAAAGCATACTGAGGTGGTGGGAAACTTGTGGTCAAAAAAAGACTTCTAGATGGTGGGGGGTAGTCATGGTTTCTGAGACAGCACCCTACTAAACGATCCCCCCCATGAAGTGAGTCACACTACAGTCAAGGAGCAAGGAGTCATCAAATATCTACCCCAACAACTGCAGCTTTTCAGACAGCACCAGCACCTGCATCAATCAAATTCCATATATACAACTTCCAGTTAGATTAATGCTGCTAATGTATGCCTCATTAACTTATTAGCACTTGTATAAATGAGGTGCAGTTATACTGCCGTCTGAGAAATGCCCCTGTTATTTGATCAGAATACAGTACATTTGATAATATTAAATTAATGTTTTGTTAGTTTAGAAGGCATGCAACAGGTCTTATAAAACAGGATGGCCACTTCAACACTGAAACTTCAGACACCAATACATTTGTCGAAGCTACCCACTGAAAAGGAGGAGGTGATTCTCATATTGACAAATAACTGCCCAGCATGGGGGAAATTATTATGCATGCAACTCTTACCTTCTTTGTCAGCAATTTCCCATCTCTATCTTGTAATTTTATATGAGTCACACCTAATTTATCATCTTATGAGTAACAGGTTACCTAGAACAAGCAAACACCAGGACTTGGTATAAAAGAACTCAGCAGTCTAAATATGTGCACCATTGAGCATTGTAGCTTTACCTGTGTAGTTCTTACTGGCTATACAATATGTGCTCAAGTCACAGAATGAGGCTTTGCCTGAAAGCAAGTATTTTCTTACCAAATGGTACACTGATCTTGAGATGGCTACCTAATTTTCATACTTTTCTGCAGATAGGCAATGTAAACAGTTAATCAGATTTATTAAGCCAGATGCAAAGAAGATGCTACAGAAGTAACCACACCATAGCTATAAATACTGATAAGAATGCAGGAACTTCCATCAATCAACACAAGTTCCAAGACAGTCCATCAAAAACCATATCATGCAAGGAAGCAATGAATTCACATTATTTTTTCTGTGCAGGTTCAAGAACTAACCTCCCTATGCAGAAAGCTCTGCCCCATTGACATAATGCAATTGTCTCCAAGATCACTGCAATGTAAAAAATACTGAAGTGATCACAATGACCACATCTGACAAATGTGCATTTCTGCTAAGTAAATATAGTATCAAGGCCGATATGCAGCTGGATGCCACTAATATATGTACAGTTTGAACTCACTGTTCATGCATGTTCATAACGTGTGGACTTTGTGGGAGACTGCATAGCAAGGAGTATTCTGTGGACCACAACTATCTCCTAAAGTATGTGAGCACCGTAATGGAGAATAAGTCATAGTGCATTTTCAGATGTACTGTTAACAGCAAAGCATTATGTTCCCTGTATTCGGTATCTCCAATTCTCCAGAAGGTCGATATGTTTTTAGCAGTATGTGTTTATGGGATCTAAAATTTTGTCTGTTTTAGATGAACAAAAACTGAAATCTGAAAAAAGCAAACTGTTATATTAACAGTATCTGCAAAGCTTGAATTTCCTGCTAAAAAGGAAAACCACATATGTGCTGCGACAGTTAAATGTTCTAGAAGCAATATGAACATGGACGCATCAGCACCCCATGTGGTCAGTGCTTCATGTACAATTTTAAATAACTCACATACTGTATTTCTAGTATTTAACAACAAGTGCACTACCCAGTAAACAAACCTAAATAAATAATACATTGAAGGCAAGTGATGTTACAATGCAATTATGCACAAGACAAAGCAAGTATCAGCATCAACCACCACAATAAATTAACTGCAACTGACAACTTAGTACAGAGACGCATCAATCACCACAATAAATTAACTGCAACATGACAACTTAGTACAGAGACGCTCACAAATGAAAGGCAATATAAGCTGCAGTCAAGGTGAGATTCATACGAAAATCTAAAGTAAGAGACTGCTAAGTGTAAAACTACTACTAATACCTAAATGTCTCTGCTTGGGAACAAGGTTTGCTAACAGCAACAAAAGCATGTGAGGTGACCAGAAAATAACTGACAAATCACTTGTAATGCACACCTTCTTGTATAGTCTATGGATTTAACCTCCAGTATAGAAACAGACCACTAGGTGCCACTGTTGGATAATGCAAAGTAATAAAACCTCGCTGACAGGTAATCGGACAATATTTGTTGACAGATACTGCTTCCTTTCAGCATATGTATCATAGAGTTTGGTTATTAATCATTCCTACACACTCAGACAATTGCATTTCCATTACAGTTTGTTTAACAATGTAAAACCACACACACAAATACACTAGAAAACATTTAACTAACAATATTCATTGTCACCTTGAACCACAGACTACCATCTTCTAACCTGCATAAGCCAAAATAAAACAGCTACTGTCTCTGCTGTCAGAAAAATGTGGTACTCACCCTTGCAACAATACCATTACACTATCACTGCAGCTGTCAAAGCTTTCTTTTTTATTATATCTATAATATGGTCTTTAACGTCTTCCTGTTTGTAAAACAGAGCTGAGATAAAAAAAAAAAAAAAATAAGAACAATTGCATCTTAAGCTTATGTCTCTGTGCAGATATTTTAGACATAATACCCACTACCCTATTACCAGTACATCACACTTCTGCATTTCAACTCGGGTATTAAATCCCTGATCTTGTATCAGTTAATGTATGTCATACAGCCCTACTCTACCCCTAATCTGCATGAAGCCTCTCAGCTCATACATATTTCTACCTTATTTCTTCTCAGTTCCACTGCAGCTCTTTACATCAGTCCTTCTGATGTCTGAATATCTAAAAATACTTCCTCTGTGAGACCTGAAAACATAACTGTATGCTTATTAAATAGCACCAGAGACACTCCTGCCAAACCTCTCCTCAAAATTATTTAACCAAAAATTAGCCACAGGATATTTTCCTGAATTATTGCGCCCCACATTGTTGATGCCCCACCCCAAGGGTAGACCTCCCATGGACCCCAATAATTATAGACCCATCAGCCTTAAAAGCCTCATCCTCAAACTTATGGGTTGTATCATAACTGATCATCAGTTATGATATTAAAACTCCTATAGGTAAACCTTCAACATGTCAGTTTTTTCAGAGGGAAAGCCTGTCTATTAAATCTAATTAACTGTTTCAAGAGAGTCACACAGGTTGGTGACAGTGGTCATGCTGTTCACAAGTTCTGATGTGCCTCAGCAGTGGCAACCAAGAACTGCATCTTCCAAAAGATGAACATCAGTGCCACTGAGCTAGAAGGCCTGTCATAATGAAGTTCAAGTTTCAGACAGGGGGAGGGGAGATGAAATACTCATTTAAGAAACTGCTTCACTAGTTGGTGCTGTGCCACAGTCCTGCCCACAACAAGATCAGGATGCACAGAAATAGCGGATATGTGCACTGTGTCCATAGAACAACCGAGCCCCAAATCATACATGTGTGCAATAAACACAAAGATCACCTGCAGACTAAGTTGTCCGACACAGGGTACCCTAACTGAGAACTGTTTCCACACGGAGACATAGGCTTCCTGAGTAGAAGGTTACCCAACAGCCTCAATCACCTCTGAAACCTCAGTAGGCAAATGCAGAGAGATAAAGTGTTATACAGTAGGATCAGCCATTGAAGTAGACTTGGCTAAATGGGAGACATCTACAACTTAGGCCAGAAGAGGTCTTGTATTGCCCAGGATTCTGGGGCCAACTACTACATCCTTCTTGGCCATCAAGACTCAGTAATGATGACTGCTGTCCTTTTTCCCTGAATTTTAGGATTACCACCGAAAAACAGGCTTGTTAACAAAAAGTAGATGGATGGATGGATAGATGGATAGATGGAGAGATGGATAGATGGATAGATCTCTAAAATCTCAAAAGCATTACAAAAAAAAAGTGGAAGAAGAAAGAAAGAACAATAATAACAGAGGTGGTAGAAATAACAGAAAGTATTGAAAAAATTAAATGAATGTTGAGTAGCGACAAAAAGATTAGGGATTGTTTGTAGGTTAAAGTGAGACCTGAAAAGGTGGATCAATAGAACACATATGAAAACATATGGAAGAGACAGAGTGAGAGACTGTGTGCAGATACCAAGAGGGGAATGTCTGAATGAAAATAATAAAAGATAATGTAAGAAATGTATATGGATTGATGGCAAGGAAGTCATATTAAGAGCTAAACCAATAACTGAAAATGAGTGAAATTTTAGGATCAGTGTGGTCCAAGTATATTAAAAAGGAAGAATCTTTGGGAGTCAGTACCTAAAAAGAATGATTTCTCATTAAAGTTTATATTTGTACTACACGAGGAATGAACGGAATGTTTGCATGTGAAATGAAAACAATTTGCAGGATTAAAAATAAATCTGAACAGCAGACCAGTAAAAGACCAAATTGTTAAAAAAAAACATAGCACAGTCCTCAACTAATTAACTAGTTTACTAATTGAGATTACAACTCATTGTGCACATGCACTAATACAGAATAGTACAAACTAGCCCACACACCATGCAAAATTCAGCCATGTTAGCACACCCACATAGTCTAAAACACTCAATCACAGACTACACGTATCAGTAAAGTGGGGAGTAACCCCTCAAATATGTACCCTTCCGGTGGGGACAGGTCACCCAAAGCTTCTATCCAACTCCAAGTTCACATTTATCTTGAAGTAAGTGCTGCTTAGGACTTAAGATTTGTACACACATCTTGTATAACAGCCACCTTTCATAGTGTTTGCATACTCCACACCAAGTACATACGCTCATAGCATTATTCTCCTGGTCACAGCATTCTGCTGACCATATACTATATTATATACATGTATGTGTATATATAGATTTTTTCTTCCCTAGTAGCAGCCATTTTCAGTCCTGATAGCCATATTAGGGCACTGAGAAAAAAATGCTACTCGTTTGCATTTCAGCTGCTTTGCATTTCACCATAAACTATAGTCAGCTCTTCCTTTTAAAACTAAAGACACTACTGAGCAGAAAGAAGCATTCGTTTAGCACATGACTGAAGCTGCACAAGTATCCAAGAGTTCAACTCAACTGCTTTGCCCCGCACTAAAAAAATGAAAAGTTCGTATATCACTTTAAAGAGTTTCGAACACTTTGTATATGCCTTACCGCATATGTACCACAATGCTTTTTGCCCCCTGTCCTAATATAGTTGAGGCATTCTTTAATAAAACGCTTCTTAAATAAAACATGGCCAAATAAAGTTATAAAATCCCTTGTGAAATAAGGTTAGGGTTAATGTGGTGATGCGTTCATAGACTTTAATCTACATATCCCATGCACATGCAAAGGAGCATCCATTAAAGTCTATGAATGCAGCTCCACATTAACCCTAACCTGATGTCACCAGTCATAGAGGTCAACAAATGTAAGGGTAGGGAAAATACCATTTTTGAACATTATATATTATATTATATTATATTATATTATATATTATATTAAATTATTATATTATATATTATATTAAATTATTATATTATATTATATTATATATTATATTAAATTATTATATTATATTATATATTATATTAAATTATTATATTATATTTTATATTATATTATATTATATTATATATTATATTAAATTATTATATTATATTATATTATATATTATATTAAATTATTATATTATATTAAATTATATTATCAGGACTTTTAAAATATGATTGAAAGGAGAGTATGTCACACATCGTACACTGGGTACCATATGTTAATCAAAGGTTTCAAAAAACATTAATCTTGGAAACAAATGTTGAGCAGTAATGAAAACAAACATTCAAAAGAAGCCTGTTATTGACACAGTCCATCCTGACACGTTAAAAGTCTCTAAAAGCTCAACCAATTACATTCCCCTTCACCATAAAATTAAATGTTAGCTCAGCTATGTACACTTGAAAACAATGTTGAACAGAAACATTCAAAAGAAACATGTGGTTTAATACAGCCAAGAAACTACAAAAGTAGCTCAACGTAAGCGTATCTTTTCTTGTATTATTCATTATAGATGCAGTTTCATTCTCTTGATGGCCATAAATTGAAAGTGGTTGTCTCATTTCCCCCAAGAAAAAAGTTTAATGATGAAAAGAAATAAAGAACTGCCTTTGCTAGACCTAGAATAAAGGATAGGTGTTACAGTTGTACTACAGTGGGGAAAAGTAAAACAAAAAAAAAAAAACTGGAACACAGAAGGCCTCTGGCTAATGGAGTTCGCAAATGACTGCAAACTAGGAGCCATAGTCAAGTCCCCAAATGATGTGGACATCCTATAGAAGGCCTCAAGCTCAATGCCAAAAAGTGCAGTGTCATCCCTTTTGGTAAAAACTCTGTACCTATGAGCTACCACATAGGCAGCAATCTACTTAACACCAAATGCGTGATAAGAGACCTTGGGACCCAGGTGGACAGTAGTCTTTCCTTTGATAGTCACATCGCCACAGTAGTCAGGAAGTCCTTCTACATGGCACACCTCATCATAAAAGGGTTTTCATCCAGGAAAAAAAGGGTCATTGTTCCCCTCTACTCGACACTCATTAGACCCATTATAGAGTACAACACCCCTTTTGGAATGTAACTCACAAGACATCTGCAGCAGCTGGAAAGGCCATAGAAGTACCTCACAAAGAGGATTACTGACCTCAAACAAATGCCCTACACTGACTGCCTCAAACAACTCCAGCTTTACTCCGTAGCATATCGCCTACTCCGAGGTGATCTCTGCCTAACATATAAAGCTATGTCAAACCCAGAGCTGTTGGACATGCTACACCTAAAGAAATCCCAATCCCTCCAAGCTACATGCTCTAGGGACCTAAACCTTGTCACCCCAATAAACATTCTAAAAACATGCTTCTGGAGCATTTCTCCCCGGGCCTCCGCTGAAAACAGGATCTGTGGAACCTAGTCGGACTTTCCCGGTCAACAAATGTTAAATAAATAAAATAAATGACATGCTGGAGGGATAAATTCCTGTCCCAGAGACTTCTCATACTCTGAAACAGGCTACCCATCTATGTCAAGCAAAGTTCTTCATTAGCACTCTTCAAGAAAAATCTGGATGAGTGGATGGAAAATAGGAAATACACCCCGGGGATCACTTCTGTGTCTCTGCTCGACAGTGGCACAGGAAAATAACTTTCTTGGGTGGCATAAGCCAGGGAACCTTGTTGGCTAGGCTTACGTAGGCCCTTGTGCCGATAGCCTAGTACCTACCTATGAACCTATGGAGTATACTTCCAGTTCACACAACACAAATCATGTTAGTCTAACAAACAACAATAAAATAAAATTGTACAAAAGATCAAACAAGCTGTAGATATACATTGGAGGGTTCTTGACTTCGCCATAACCCTGTCCAGTCCACCTTGCTATGCTTAGCCTTATTTCAGTCTTCTACCCTACCCTCATTAACACCCACCCACTCATCATTTCCTTTATAAGTTAGCCAATGCCCCCCCCCCCCTTCACAGAACACCAGTAAAACTGCAACACATCATGTCCTAATCAGGTTCTTTATCCTCCCTTATGCTTACACTGAAACTCCCACTACCAGTTCCTTTTGTGTACCCTTAAGAATAACATCCCTGTACCTTTGGCAAGCTCTGTCATTATTCAGTGACCCCCAAATCTAAGTAAAGTATAACTACAAAAGGCCCCAGCTTTGT
Source organism: Protopterus annectens (assembly GCF_019279795.1). Classification (NCBI taxonomy): domain Eukaryota; kingdom Metazoa; phylum Chordata; order Ceratodontiformes; family Protopteridae; genus Protopterus; species Protopterus annectens. The sequence goes on along the minus strand of NC_056739.1, from coordinate 799,862,403 downwards.
TCTACTTGCTACATAAGCCATAATGCCATTATCACTTCTAAACTTACTATTTCAAGAGATTTAGTGGGCACTAATTAGTTAAAACCCAACCTAGATAAACCAGGTCAACAAATCACAAAAAGCATTTTGTGGTCCACTTTGATAACTATCTCAAGAGTATAACAACTGATATTATCCCCTTAAGAAAGCAATAACTAGATATTAGAATAAAGCTTCCTACCAAAATGTCTAAACAATACCACAATGGAGCAGGAAGCATTTACTCTACTTTACCTAGCTATACTAAAGCCATCCATTGCAGTCAATATAAAACACAACCCTGGTCCCTTTTCACCTGTTGCTTCTCAACCTGTACCTCTGATTGCTATCATCTCAAGATTCAATTACAATAAAAACTACCCCCAACTACCTAATTCAAACTAATTCACCTGCTTCTTAAGTATCCCACCAGGACCTCACCCAGTTTACTATTACCAACACCTTTTCAGAACAATAATTGAACCACGTGTCAAGCTACATGAATAGAATAGAATAGTAGAATATTGGATCACTGAAAACCAAACATATTCTGGGCATAAATGAACTATATTACCCCTATATACCCTTTAATACTCTTACTGGATAATTTTTGCAGTATCCTTAATAAAAGATCTGGTCAAAAATAGTTGAGTGTTATCTGCACTTAAGAAGGAAGACACCCCCCCCCCCCATAATTGTAGTAAGATCCATTAGAAAGGCTAACATTTACTCCAGGTGAAGAAAAAAAGACAATCCTCAAGCATCTTCTTAATAGTGGATGGTGCAGTGGTGCAGCAGTAGCATTGTCGCTTCACAGCAAGAGGTTCTCCGGTTCGATTCTCGCCTGGGGTGCCTTCTGTGCGGAGTCTGCATGTCCTCCCTGCGTTCGTGTGGGTTTCCTCCAGGTGCTCCGGTTTCATCCCACAGTATAAAGACATGGATCTGGATCATTTCTCCACAGGCCTCCGCTTGAAAATTGACTTTGTTCCAAGTCGAACTTTCCCGGTAAACAAATGAAAAATAAAAAATAAATTAATAGTCACCATCAGACAAAGGTATGTAAGGCAGACAAGTGTTGAGGATTATTTGACTATAATTTTTACAAGCTGCATATGACACCTTCTCCCTCGATGTACAGGTATACTGACCTTGTGCTGGTATTGGTGACCTACTGCAATTTCAGACAAGGACTGAGTCTGCAGGTGTGTCTTGACCTGAAAAGAGAAAGCACAATTGATGTCACAGAAAAGAAAGTTATCTCTTTACCATAATTATAGATCTGTAAGAGGCAGACTCATCCTTAGTACTCAGTAGAATGTATACTACAGGCACTAGGACCACCTGGCTGATAAAACATTGCCAGGCTGGCAGTCAGTTCCATTTCCCATAATGCACCATGCATCCTTTCCTTCCTTCCTTTCTTTCCAGTTCTGCAGTGAACACAAAAGCTACATACAAGGCAACCTCTGAGCAAGTACTGATGGACCTACTGCACATCAGAAAGTGAAACAGCATCAAAAACACTCATTCCAGGATTCTAAATCTTTTCAGCAACATTAACAGAATGGTTTGGAGGGACAGGTAGATCTCACAGAGGATACCACTGCTCTGGAACAGAATCCCCATCCAGATAAAACAAAGCTCATCCTGTCCAAATTCAATCACAACTTGGATCTATGGATTGGTAATAGGAAATTTACCCCAGGGTGCCCCACTGTGGCAGATACTAAATGATTTAACCCATGATTGGAGATTTTCTATATATCTATATCCTAGTTACTACCACTAGAGATAATATAAATATAGTCCATCAATGGGAAAGGTTAATTTAAACACTAAACGAAAAAGGTAATTCCAAGCACAAAACAGGAAATTTGGCTAGGCTTAAAATGACCAAGGGCAGTTAGCCTATTACTAACCTGTTAACTTATAAGATAAAAGAAATAAGGATGGAAAAGGTGAAGAACCACAAGGCATTGGATGAAAGGTGGGAATATATTCCCTAAGCTGGGCCTCCCTCTTACAGATTTTTCATTAAGAAAATTACATAGTTGAAAGTAATATACTTAACATAACAATAGATGCGTGGAACCAGGTCCAACCTCCTCTACTTATAGGACTCAAGGCTAGTAGGACTCGGGCAACTTGGGACTAATAACTTTCCTGGCCACCCAATCTCTGTTAGCCCATGGAAGGCAGAGCACAAATACAAAAAAAAACAAGGAAGGAGACGAAAGCCTCTGGAGCAACATTCAAATACCTTACAGAGAAAGGAAGATGGACCTGGACCCAAACGACCATCATTATGGTAAGTATTTAACATTCATATGTGATAGGACCAGTCCATTTTCCTCAGCCTATAGGACATTGTCCCAAGCATAACTTGCTGGATGGATCATGGAAAAGTTTGCCAGATGACAGCATTTCTAGACTAGCCTGAACTTGAAATACGTGACCTAAAAACATCTTGAAAGATAGCATCTGTGAAGGACCTGAACTTGGGAAATGTGACCTAAAAACACTCTGAAAGATAGCATTTCTGAAGCACCAAAACTTGGGATATGTAGCCTAAAAATATCTGGAAAGACATCATCTATGAAGAACCTGAACTTGGGATATGTAGCCTAAAAATATCTGGAAAGACATCATCTATGAAGAACCTGAACTTGGGATATGTGACCTAAAAATATATTGAAAGATAGTATCTCTGGAAGGATCTGAACTAAGAATATCTGACCACAAATGTCTCACAAGAAATGAGGGACTAATACTCATTCCAAAATATGACAGTCAATGACTAGCAGACCCCAGACTCCAATGATCTGGCTCCAATTCACATAATACTAACTGTCAGAGCAAGAGTAATAAATAATAGATACCATCCCTGGGTGAAGCCTAGGAACCATTACTGCCAAAGCTCGCATACAAGCATAAATGTAATGGACAGCCTAAAGACAGTATGCTGCCGAGCCTGGGAAGACTCAGCCTCAAATGAGAGAAGGTACAAAGTCACCAACAGAGGACCTCGAAAGGAAAAGAAATCTAGTAAGTTCACAGAGAAGCACTAACAGACATCAGTAATCCCTCCAACAGTCTGTTGTCTAATGTAAAGAAAGTGTTAAGACCCACAAGAAAAGTTCTCAATAACATAGAAAAATCTGGAAATTAAGCACTGAATGGCTTGGGCATTAGGCTAAAACCAAGCCATTAGAGAAACAGCAAATAAGACAGTCTAAGCCCAAATGCAACATACAAGACCAATGACATAAAAATTATTCAGCCAAGAGGAATCGGTTAAGCCAGCAACAAGATAACTAAAAAGTTTTGGGTAATATTGAATCCAGCTGCCTGCCAGACACACAGTCAGTCTGGGAATGGCCACCTTATAACAAAAGAAGACAAGTAAAAAGGGAAGGGTAAAAAGTGCCTTTGCCTTTGTGACATAAATGCAAGATCTAAAGTTTGAAGGAGCAACTATTGCAAAGGGAGTCATTTTTTTCTGAAAGAGGGGGAAGAAAATGGCAAGGTGGGATCTGATGACACTGGAGAGTTGTTTAACTCAAAGCTTCTGGAAGCCATATTGTTGATAGTTTTTCAAAGCAGACAAGTTTTCAAGTAAAAAACAAAAGTGTGGGGGGGGGTTGACAAGAGCTATGTCACGAACTGAATGGGACATATAGGGCGAATATCAGATACAGCCCAACCCTGTTACCAAAGGAAGTTAAATGGTTAAAAGTATGCCCAGCTCTGAATGAATCAGGCAAATGACATGGCACAGAAACTCAACACCAAACAAGTCATATACAGAAAAAAAAAAGATTCCTCTGCTGACCATAGTCCTCAAAGAGGAACCAGGATAAAAGATTTCTGATAAAGACAGCCTTGGCACTAGATAGTGAGGGAGAAGGAAGAATTTTCCTCTGAATCCTAATCCCCACACTGATAGGTAAAGTATGGGAGAAAAGGAAGGGAACCAAACAGATATGGTCCAAATGGATTACTATCACAAGATTGAGGACCATAACCTCAAAGACAACAATCCTAGAGCATAAACACCCAGATTCAAACCAGCCAAATCTCAAAATGTCTGCAAGCAACATTGTACACAGAAAGTTTATATCTCCCAGGACCCAGGAACAAGCAATAACATGGGTTCTGTAGGGGGCAAATCCATTGCTGGTAGTCATACGTCTGAATCTCAGTGTTCTCATCTTAGTATTGCTGTCTTCGATCTTGTGATTGTAAGCCCGTCTAAATTACTTTGCTAAAAAATCAATAATAGAATGGATGGTATCATAGGATCAGATACTAGAAGTATGGAAAGGGCTGTGCTGCAGAAGGAGAACAAAGTTCAAGATATTAGAAGCAAAAGGATTGCAAACTGCTTGAGATAAGCACTATCTGACCCCAGTCAGGGATTAGCTGGGGAACAACAAGGCAAACAGACTGAGGTAGAACTTGACAATAAGGTTACCATCAGTCTCCCTTCCGTGGCAGAACTGGAGCATGAATATGAAGCTTAAAAGACTGAAACAATACTGATTTCATCAACTTTAATCGTACTTTGACTTAGGAATGGGGTCTTTTCCCGTCTTGGTATTAGAAACCCAAAAGACTTGGAGAAATTAAAAAAAGGCAGAACTGATCTAACCATGGACATGTCTGATGCTCTACATTAAAAACGCCCCCTCAGATGAGAGATGCCCTAGAGGGCATGAAGTTCAAATTTATGAGAAATGGAACCAAGAAGAATATTGTGTGAGTGATATCAAAATTAAGCACACAGATAGAGGCCTAGCAGGAAGGGAATAAAAAACAGATTGTGACATTTTGATGCAGCAAGATGACAGATGGTTCTCATGGGATATCTCATTAAAGAAACAAAACTACATTCCTCAAAGATGTAAAAAAACGGGACTTTAATTCATTAACTACAACAACTTTGCTGTGCTTAAAGTATGTGAGGATGTGATGGATTGCCTTAGAGGAGGGAGTGTGATGACAGAAGGTGTAGCAGTCCCCAAACAATCAAAGTAATAACAGAATCAGTAAGCAGTCTTGGACCACCTTGCACAGGAAACCTGACAACTGAATCTGCAAGTGTCCCCAAGAGTTTGAATAATAACAGGATTGGAAAGAACTTGTCCAACTGTAGTGAAATCAAACTCAGCAATAGTCTGGCTAATAATGTCTAACGGAATGTTCACACAGCAACATCAGAAGAAAAGTGGTCTGGTGTAAATAAACTGAAAAAGCACAAATGATTAGTAGCAGAGAAGTTCATCACCACTAAGGGGAGATGATAGCTGCAGAGGACGTCAACCCCTGAACTTCGACAGTCACATCCAAGACTTGCATAGGGAAAAATTGGGGCACAGAAAGCACACAAATGTGTATAAAGTTCAAAACCAAAATCTAAAAATTTATATTTATTAAACCTGTATGTAAATTTGTTACACGAAAGCCAGATAAGAAAAAATATTGGGCTTATCTAAAAAATTACCAATAGAGTCAGAATCAGGATGAAATATGTGTTAAAACAGTCACTGGAGCACTGAAGGGTTCTGCACATTTAGGTATTTAATAAATGCATAAAGACACATACATAAAAACAACCAAATTTTACAAAAACTGAAAAATTATTCTAAACTAGACAGTTGTTAAGGCACTGCATATATCTGGTTAAACTCTGAAAAGTTTGTAGAGTAATTCAAAGCTGTAATACTATCTCCAAAAAATCCAAAAATTAGTTGGAATACACGGAGCAATAAATGTGACAGTTCATAACATATGCAGAGAAGGTCTGAAGGGAGAAAATGCTGAAGAGTTTGAAGTGACATAGAGAGGGTAAAGGCATTGAAAACCCACAGAAATTCTGCAGAACTGTTGCAAAACTGCCACAAAACATATTTGAAAATAAATCGTAGTCTGAAAGAGCTGGTAGATGTGATTGCACTTATGTGTGGCAAACGAGATTAGGGAAGGGTTTTCTCCATGCACAAAATTGTGGGAAAAGGGGAAGAGTTTCCTCTGAAAGTCTTCGACTCTGAGCCGTCAGTCAAGTCAACCTCAAGTCTCACAGGTGAAAGATGATGGACCAGTCCTATCACATTTTCTTATGTGATAAAGACGTCTGTATTCAGTAACCAGTAGGATAGAGTCTTAACTAACAATCCTCCTGGGTGGTTAGGCCTAAGGGAACATACCCTGAATGATAGTAGCTCCAAAAGAGCACCTACACCTGCAAATGAAGACCGTCTTGCACTGTTCCACAAATGTGTTCAGAGAAGACCATGTTGCCACAGCTGAAATATTGTCTAACACAGTGCTGCAGAAAAAGACTGTGGAAGTAGACACTGCTGTAGCACTGTAGGTATTTAGAGGACTGGATAAAACTATTAAATGTTTCTCATGGCAAAGTGCAGTGCAACTTGTTAACAATCTGGAAAGTGTGAGTTTGGTAACCTTTTTGCCCAATTTAGTTTTTGTGAAAGACAAAAGTTGGTTATCTTTTCTGAGCGAGCTAGTTCTGTCTACTTAAAATCTGATCTGCCTGTGGATATCATAAAATATAGGAGATATTCACATTGATCCCTGTGGATATCATACAATATAGGAGACATTCACCTTGATTGGCCTATTCTGGGCAAATAC